>NC_050186.1:12438401-12615901 GCF_008315115.2 Sander lucioperca
ACAGAGCGTGCTCAAATCTGGTGTCTCAGGGAGTCTAGCTGCTCTGCTAGTGTGCAGATGATATAAATAGATTGATTAAACAGTTAATATTGGCGACAGTGGGGCAAACTGCAAAGCTAGCATCTAAATATAAATATATATATATATAAATAAATAAATAAATAAATAAATATATATATATATATATATATATATATATATATATATATAAAATCTTATATTTATATATATCTCTATATATATATATATATATATATATATATATATATATATATATATATATATATGTATATATATATATATATATATGTGTATACAAAATACATATATATATATATTTCCATATGTATATATAAATATAAAAATCTAATATATATAAATTAAGATTTTTTTTTTTAAATTAATTTCTGTGGGTCATCATGATTAGGTAACAGGAAGTACATCAAATAAGGGCGAAACAACAACAATGGAAAAAAAAAAAATTCAGAATTTTATCAAACTTTCATCTCTAATAATAATAATAATTTATACTTTATTAATCCCGCAAGAGGAAATTCCAGTGTTTTCACTCTGTTGTTATTACACACAGGCCTGAATTACACACACATGCTCAGTACCTATACATGCACTAATGGAGTGCCTTGCTCAAGAGCACCTTGGCAGTGCCCAGGTGAACTGGCACCTCTCCTGCTACCAGTCCACCACTGTACTTTGGTCCATATGGGGACTTGAACCAGCAACCTACTGACTGAGCTACTGCCACCCCACACTACTACATACTATGACTACATCAATACTTATTATTGATTATACCGACCCACCTCCCTTCCCCCCAACCCCATAATAATGCGATAATGTTGAATATCGCGGTAAATAAACAAATATTGAAGTGTACTCAGTTCTGCTGCTTTCAGTATTCTGCTAAAATACATCAGATTGCTTGTTGAATATAAAACAAATAAAAGGAAATAATTTCAAACAAACAAATTGAATATTGAAGTGAATATAAAAGGCAGCACTAAAAAAAGTGAGTTAATTTTAAAGTGCAGTTTTCTGCTGATATTTTCTTTCAACTTACACAAAAATCTCTGAGTGTCTATCGCGATGTGTATTTTGCGCCAGTTGAAAATGTTATGACGATATATTGTGCAGCACTAATATATATTGTGATATAATGCATTTTACTGGAAAATCATTTGTGTTTTCGTGAACGGGGACCAGACAGGTAGAGCTGTCCTCGATTCAAATTCAGATCTGTAAAACTTAAGTTTCTCCGCAAAGAATCGTGCAAAAGCTCCACATTAAGTCTTGTGTTTTCCAAAATGTCAAACTATTCCGTAAATCTTCTTGTATTTGATTTATTTTGCGGCGTCCCTAGGTTTGTAAAAGACTTGGGTGCTCGTATTTGGCAGAGGGTTAAAGGGCCCCTCCCTTTAAGAAAATGTTGTTTTTCAATAAAAAAACAAAATGCAATTTCATTTTCAAATCGTTGTCCAAAACATTGGAAAAGCTAGAGCAGATATTAAAATAAATAACACTCAAAAAGCTTACGACAAAACTTGCTAAAGAAGCCCACTGGGGACCAACTACATTCATTAGATCCTCTGAGAAAAGTCATTTAGTGAAGTTTGATGCTCATATTGATTTTACATTTATTCGGCTAAGGTTGTGCTCAAAATGGCTCGGGTGCTGCCGCTAGGCTTTAGAATGGTTGGGAAAACACTGGTTTGACTCCCTTTTTCATGGTTGTGGCTAGAAGGGATACAGCTACGGCTGGAAGTTACGCAAAATCTAATATAATAATATAATTTAAATACCTTCACCCAGGAAACCCGTGCTTGTTCCTCAGGAGTGCTTTTTATTTTTTTTATTTATTTATTTTTTATTAATTTTTGCGGGCATTTTTAGGCCTTTTTTGACAGGACAGCTGAAGAAATGAAAGGGGAGAGAGAGGGGGAATGACATGCAGCAAAGGGCCGCAGGTCGGAGTCCAACCTGTGGCTGCTGCGTTGAGGAGTAAACCTCTATATATGGGCGCCCGCTCTACCAACTGAGCTATCCGGGCGCCCCTCAGTAGTGTTTTAATCCAAACACACAATCTCCCCTGTTCCTGTATCTCTTCAGCTGTTCTAAATAAAGGAGAAATCCCCCAAAAAATATCTTAAAAACAAATTGACAAAACGTCGGGAAAAGTGACAAAAGATTTGGGGGGAAAAAATCGACAAAAATGTCTGGAAAAGTGAAAATAAACTTGGAAAAAAATCAACAAAGTATTAAGAAGTATTAATTTCAAATTTTGACCTAGAAAAACAAAACGTTGCATGGTCGACAGGAAGACATCAGAACGGTTGACCATTGGCGCCATATTTTCTCAGCTTAACGCCATAAATGTATCCCTTCTAGCCACAACCCTTTCCCAAATAATTACTGCAAAAAACAACCCAATGCAACTCTGTATTTTGAAATCTACCAGGCTTTGGAGTTGTGAAGCTGGACCTAAAGACTAAATCACAAAGCGGAGTGGTGAGGACACTTTTCTCTTTTTACCTGTTGTCATTTAATAGATGCTTTCTGCCTAGTGCGTCTCCCTGCCTTCCCCCTTATCCTGCCATCGCACTGGCAAACATGCTGCACTATCTAACCAACACCTCCAAAATAAGACTCCAGTCTGCACATCTTTGTCCCTGATCTCCTGCACCCTGTTGGAACCTGGAGCGGGAAGATTTCCAGGTTCCCAGGTTCCCAGGAACAGTGCTGCTGCAGATCTGCTTGGCTGAACTTGTTTGTGCTCTGTTCTGAAGAAAACATGACAAACCTGTGTGTTTGTTTTGTGGCCTGTCTGCCTCCCTCTCTCTCTCCCTCTCTTTCTCTCTCTCTCTCTTCTAACCGCTGCTCTGTCTCCATGCTGCTGCCTTCTGTACCGGACTGCTCGCGCTCTAATGTAGATGGTAAGATTGGTGCCAGAGCTGACAGCTGTTTATTCATACACTGACCACCACCATCCATGTTTATTTCTCTCTTCTTTTTTTTTTTGTCTTTGTGATAATCACTCATACAGCATGAATATCAATGTGGTTTTATAACAATTATTTGATCTCTACGTTCTGTCACGTCACTCTCAATTAGATCTAGCTTGTAGAGTCTTTGAGTCTGTCTAATTGCCTCATTTTTATGTCAATTAATTGTCTTGATTAATGAATTCATCATTTGGTCTATAAAATGTCCGTGAATAGAAAAAAACTAAAAGCAAGGTAACACTTTAAACAGCTTGTTTTGTCTAACAAACAGTCGTGAAGCCCTCCCAGCAGGCCTAAATTGCCACCCAACAGGCTTAAGCCACTAGGAATTATTTTTTAATGTACTTTCTAAACTACTATTACAGTCCGTTGGAAACTTTTTTCGAATCTCCAGTTAGCTTTTAGCACTGACCTAATCTAGGGCCCTATGGAATCTGTCTCATAGCGTTTAGTAAATTATCAATTTCATCATTACTTCAATGATTTTGTTATCACAGAAACGACTGGGCTCTAGATTAATGCTGCCGTCAGTCTGGGACTGGCCCCAGCCGGGCTTAACAACTTTTCTGGGTTGATAAACTTGGACAACAAGTGAAAGGTTTTACTCTACTTTTGTAACGGTGTCCAAGCTTTTTAAAACAGGTGACATAATGTTGTTATCTGTCGCTGAACGATTAGATAGATAGATAGATTGATATTGCACCTTCCTACGATCCTGTTAAATAAAGTAATACAAAATAAATGAAAGATCCACTGAAAATAGGACATTTCTGGAAACAATCTGTGATATGTAACATTATTTCAGCATTTCTCTTATGAAAAAACAGTAAATATAATAATGAAAAGAGGAATACTTGATGATATTTGATTAATACTTGAAATGATTAATCATTCAGCCCTACTGTCGTCATCACATGTTTCCTTAGTTACTCCCAAATATAGCTGGACTGGCATTTCATTCATTGAGTTGGATTTAGATTTACTGAGCTACAGGTTGGGCTGTCGTCATTTTTCTTTAGGGCTGCAACTAACGATTATTTTCATCGTCCACTAATCTGTCGATTATTATTTTTTCGATGAGTTGTTTGGTTTATAAAATGTCAGAAAATGGTGAAACATGGATCATTGTTTCCCTAAATCCCAAGATGACGTCCTCAAATGTCTTGTTATGTCCACAACTCAAAAGATATTCAGTTTACTGTCACAGAGGAGAGAAGAAACTAGAAGATATTCACGTTTAAGAAGCTGGAATCAGAGAAATTGTGACTTTGTTTTTCATTAAAAAAAAACCCACTCAAACCTGAATATCATTATAGTTGATGACATTTAAGAAGTTAAGTTATCATGTGTAAATTAATGTTGTGTAAAACAAAAAGTATCTAAATCTGCCTCAAATTGAGAATTGTACATGCTCTCTGTCATATTAATGTTCATGTTGTTCTGTCCATCACACGTGTTACTAATGTCTTGCATGGGTTAATGTCTGCTCGTCTGTCAGCTGTATCGTCTTATGTGTTAACTCATATTCTTTCATTTATGTCTGTACGATTTCATAATTATTAAGTTTTGTCTCATCTTTACGGTCTCTCTCTATATTTTGCGAATGCTTTGGATATTTACGATATAATCTGTCCTCCTGTGGTTATTTTGTGTCTGATTGACTTTTGGTCAGATGTGGAAAGTAACAAATTACTCGCGTTACTGTAATTGAGTCGTTTTTTTGTGTACTTTTAGTTTTAAAGTAGTTTTTTAAAATGTGTAATTTTACGCTGTTAAAAAAAAAAGTAAGTAAAGTAACTTTTACTCTGAGTACATTTTTAATGAACTACTTTTCACTTTGACTTGAGTAGATTTTTATACCGGTACTTTTACTTGTACTTAAGTAAAAGTGAATCAAAGTAATCAAACTTTTACTTAAAGCGCTAGTGTTTTTGTGCGCTAGTGTTTTTACCACACCTGTTGTGGTAAAGCTCTTTTCTTTACGGTGCTGTATTGCCCGCTGTAGATTACTGAGTTAGCGTTACCGGGAGGTCGTATAGTCACGATGAATGTTTTGCTCCGACAGAAAATCATTCATTTACAATAAGAGAATAAGTTACAGATGCATTGTTGCATTTCCAGTGTTGCATACGGTAACTTAGCCTACTTTGGATGTCTCGTGAGATAAACTGGGGTATCACTGTCACTGTGTCACGAGCCAAAGCATTAATCCTTGCGTTGTCCTCGGGTCAAATTTGACCCATTTTCAAAAAGTCTCTATATCAGAAATTTGGGTTTTCTTTCAACCAAATTGTCAAAAAAAAAAAAATAACGCTCCTCACAGTTAAAATAAATGATCACTTCACTACTTTCATTGAATATGGGTTTTTTATTAAATTTCATAGTATTTGGGGGGGGAAAAAACGATAAAAGAACGTTGAAAAAAGTGACAAAAATGTCGGAAAAAGATTCAAAAACCTGGGGGAAAAAAACAACAAAAATGTCAAAAAGCGCAGAAAGAATCGACAAAAAAATTGGAAAAAGTGACAAAAACAACGAAAAAGACGACCAAAATGTTGAAAAAAAAGTTTGTATTTTAAATTTTGACCCAGAAAAACAAAGTTTCCCGGTCTACGGAAAGACAACACAAGGGTTAAGAGGTTGTTGTAGCAACCAACGTAATTATAACTTAGATTAATATAGCACATTTCATGAAACCCACGGACGCTTTACACAAGTACAGGGGGACAAGGGAGAAGAGAATAGACGGCCAACACAAACACGGACTAAAAGGAAATAAAACGTTGGCGCTAAATGGAAGGGGACGTAATTTAATGTCGACTACTGACGTACAACCACATGGCCCAATCTGAAGTTATTTTATGAATGAAATGACATATTACATACCTCAGGGTCAATTCAGTGTCGGTTTGAATAATTTACAATCCCGTAATTGTCTCCATCTGTTAAAGCCTGACGTTATCGTTGTCTTTCACTTTCCCTTTTATCTTTTAGTTGTTCTTCATTTAATTTCCTTCTTTCCTGTGATGGTCCTGCCCCAGTATCAGCCATAACCACAGCAGATAACTTCTAAAATAACATTAAAATACAATTAGGCCTATATAAAGAAATCTCCTGCTACCTTTTACCTGGCTGGATACGCTAACACAGGCTTTTCCGGTGTTGCAAAGAAATCTGTGACCCGTCAGAATGTGTGCTCTGCAGCGTCGTCTACCTGCCGCAAATCATTCCGTGACTTCACGGAAAAAAATCGGACCCGGGCAGATGATTTACTAAAAACTATATAAAACTAGCATTCTTTTCACTGTTAAGATCATCAGATGGAACATTACACAGTTTTAGAAATGTGTTAAAAGTTACATATATTTACTTTTAGTAGAATATTTTTTGTACTCTTTCCACCTCTGCTTCTGGAACACTAATGATTGACGTCCTCTCCTGTCAGGAGTTCAACACATCTGGCTCCAGTAACACAGACACAGGGAAGGCCGCCGGCAGCCTGGAGACCAAGTACAAGATGAAGGAGCTGGGCCTGAGCTTCAACCAGAAGTGGAACACGGATAACACGCTGGCTACCGAGGTCACTGTGGAGGACCAGGTACGCTCCAGCAACATTACGTCCTCACACGGTTCTGCAAACTGATAAAATAGCATTGTTTGAGTCTTACACTGGTTTGTGGTTACTTTACCCACAGCTGACTCAAGGACTGAAGGTCGCCTTGGATACGTCTTTTGTACCAAACACAGGGTGAGACTACATTTATTTGCACGAACATTACGTAATAAGTATAAACTGTGGGTCAGGCCTGGTAAAAACCATTGACTGTATAATATTAATAGACAGAGTATGTGTGACGTCACCCATTGGTTTATGGAGATCTGCTATGAGTCGTCGAGTTTGCCGTTACGGGCGCAGCCATCCTGGTTGCGGATGTGACAATTTGAGACGAGAGGGAGGAGCCATACTCCCTCATACGCCCGACTGTTGGGCGGTATCTGACTGTGACGTTAGCTGAGAGTCGGCAACGCTGCTTACACTCTACGTTACGTTACACACTTTCACTGGCAATCTGGATGCAACTGCTGCTGAAAGCTAGCATACATAATTCGAGGTGAGATTTAGCTTTGCTAGGTTTTAAATATATCGTCGTCCCATAGTTACAGCACATATAAGACAGGCCGCAAACTGTCAACCACATCATAGCCACGCCCTAAAACACCCCGCTTTATCGTTGATTTTAAAATCAACGAGACCACAATTCAAAAAATGAACATCCTTCTGTGTTGCAGAAGACTTGAAACTAGCGATTGAGACCATGAACTCATTATGAAAATGTTTACTGAGGTAATAAATCAAGTGAGAAGTGGGTCACTTTCTCATAGACTTCTACAGAAACCGAACTCCTTTTGCAACCGCACGTGTCGCCCCCTGCTGGAGTTCAGATAGAAAGCAGGTTTAAGGCACTTCTGCATTTACAGCACTTCGCCGAACAGGATGCTCTGTCCATTAATATTAACAGTCTATGGTAAAAACTCATGTTTCTGTTCTTTTGGTCAATAACTAGCTGCTGTTTTCACATTGGAGAATTAGATTCTTCTTTTTTTTTTTTTTACCTAATTTGAAAATGTTCACAAATATATGGTTTTATGTTTTATAACAAATGCTTGGTAATGACCTAAAACAGCTGCTCTCTGTAGATTTTATAAAACATGAGGAGGAAATAGTGCATTTGTTGGGGAATATTTTCAGCGCGTGGTGACTAGGGAGTATTTGGGGCAGACTGAGATACTTTGACTGTTGGTTTTGGTCTTTTCTTTGGCTTTTGGTGACGATAAGAAACATTTGAATTGGGCTCTAACTAACGATTATTTTTAAAGTCAATTCATCTGTCAATTAATTTCTCGATGACGTCCTCAAATGTCTTGTTTTGTCCACAACTCAAAGACATTCAGTTTACTGTCACAACAGGAGAGAAGAAACTAGAACATATTCACATTTAACAAGCTGACATCAGAGAATTTTGACTTTTTTTTTCATAAAAAAATAACTCAAACTGAATATCATTATAGTTGATGACTAATCTATTCATCTTCACAGCTCTACATTAGAGCAATGAATATTAGAGATGAACTAACAAACTCTATGAATCTATTTTTCAGTAAGAAGAGCGGGAAGCTGAAGACGGCCTACAAGCGCGACTTTGTGAACCTGGGCTGTGACGTTGACTTTGAGGGTCCCATCATCCACGCCGCTGCCGTGTTGGGCTACGAGGGCTGGCTGGCCGGCTACCAGATGGCCTTCGACACGGCCAAGTCCAAACTGGCCCAGAACAACTTTGCCCTAGGATACAGGGCAGGGGACTTCCAGCTGCACACCAATGTGTGAGTGCTCCTGTGGTTTTAAAACGCATCAAATTCAGTCTACTCGTCACGGGGAGTCTACTGTGGCTCTGCAGGGAGCTGTGAAAAGTCTGGAACAATAAGACCTTTTTCACGGCAGACATGTTGACATGTCATAGTAGGAAAAGCACAGGTGTATTCAAATACCATTAATGATGGCTGCATTCCACTTAGGAGAGGCCCTGGTATTGTGCATGCTGACTCACTGAAATAGCTCACTGGGACAGTTATACCCCGTTTACACGTACACGGTTATTTTGAAAAACGGAGACATTTCTCTTCGTTTAAGCCCTTCGTTTACACGCAAACGGAGAATTCACCTCTGAAAACGATTCTTTCTAAAATCTCCGGCCAGAGTGGAGATTTTGGAAAACTTCATTTGCACATTTGCATGTAAACTGAGACAAACGGAGGTTTAGGCAGCCGAGAGAGAGAAAGAGGAAGTGATTCGTCACTGTTGTTGCTATTTTCGGGATTCTGATTGGCTAACGTGGGCTTGAGCTTCTCGTTACACTGCCACCTATAGATTTGGCGTGCTCTTGACGGCATTGACGGCATATATACACGGGTTCGTGTAAACGAACACTTTTCTGAAAACTGACACGTGTGCACGATGTTATTTTTGAAAACGGAGAGGGTGAAATGTCCGTTTATGAAAATAGCCGGCCTCGTGTAAACGTAGCCTTGATGGAATTGAACCATCGTTAAGGTTATCAATTTCAGCTGTGCTTTTCCTACTATGACAAGTCCAAATGTCTGCTGTGAAAAAGGTCCATAAGACTTTTTATTTCAGCTTGGGATGGGAGAAATCTATTTTTTTTTTGCAGAAAGCATGCATGACAAACATTTTTTCTAGTCAGTAAAGGTTAGGGCTGGGCAATATGGAGAAAATCAGATATTGCGATATTCTTGTCCAATGTCGATATTGTGGCGATATTATAGGGTTGACAATTGGTGCTTTAACAAAATATCTTCACAGTGAGATTTAAGATATGTAATCTTCAGTAATGTAGATATAATGTCTGGGTAAAAAATAATAGAACAGCTAGAGCAGTGTGGTAACACAGAAAAAAATCACTTTACTGTAATGCAGCCTTTAAAACCAGGAAAAGACAACACTTTTTGTCAGCCATTTACGATATAACTATTTCTAAAATCTAAGACGATATCTAGTCTCATATCACGATAGATATATATATATATATAATATCGATATATTGCCCAGCTCTAGTAAAGGGTCTGCAGGATTTAGTCCTAAATCAGTGGAGGGACATCAGGGTTTTCCCTGCCGTTCTACGGCTTAAGCCCTATTCACACAGGATGAGTATAGTCATCTGTAATCATCGCGGAGGTTGTCTGTGATCTTAATCCCATAATGTGTCCTGTCTGTACTTTGTCAAATAAAAATGCCTATTGCATATTACCGACCATATTTCGCCAAACACAGAGGTTGTGTGATAATATTAGTCCTGTGTGAATCGGCATCCTTGGGATTCAGGGTTTTATCGGCTGCGTTGGCGATTTTATAAAGGAAAGTCTTGACATTGCCTTGACATCATAGGTGGGGGATGATGTCAGTGAATTTGAGTAAAACACAGACTTTAGCCCTATTGGCGCAGGACTAGTATTACCTGCGTCTTCGTCCGAGGGCTGGCGGTGATGCTGTGTAGGTGCTGCTGCGGCGGGGGGAGGGGATGCGCATCTGGCAGCCCAAAAAGATACAAAACCTCAACCCAAGTGCGGTGCGGAGGCCTCGCCCTGGCCGTCCTCTGCGCGCCTCGGGGTAGCCAGCTCTCGGGGTACAGATATGTCAGTAAGTTCGAGTAAAATCACAGGCTTAGCTTATCCCGTGCGAATGCGCCACACGAAACTCAGATGTGGGGAGGAGGGGGTCATTTTTTAAATCACACTAAGTCCCCAGATGATACTAATCCTGTGCAAAAGGGCTTTAGCTTATCCCGTGTAAACACGCCGCACGCAACACAGATGTTGGGGGTCATTTCGAAATCACAACTTCAGCACAGGCTCACTAACTTAAGGTGGACTGGCTTTAACCCTCATGCTGTCCTCGGGTCAAATTTGACCCATTTAAAAAAAAAAAAAAAAACATTTAATCAAATGCTGTCAGCTAGTGTAATTATTTTGGACCCACAATGCATTGCGATATACAGCTAAACTTTGTAAAATGTCAGAACAAGAAGTAACTGTAAAATGGTACTGTAGAAACTACAGCAATTTGTTACAGCGCAGAAATATGGGACGTCGAAATAAAAATGTTGGAAAAAGCGGCAAAAACAACGCTAAAAACGTCAAAAACACTGGAAGAAAACGTCAGAAAAAGCTATACTTTTTTTTTCTTTTTTAATACGCAACTTAAAGTACAACAAAAGAGATTTTTTCACGGTCAACGGGAAGACAACAGACAGGGTTAAGGTGAATCAGCTATTCTCGTTTCAGTGACAAACGGCTCTTCAAAGTTTGCTTTAGTGATCTTTCCCTCGCTGCGGCCGACAACCACTGAGCTTCGATGGGCGCCTGGGTAGCTCGGCTGGTAGAGCGCGCGCCCATATACAGAGGTTTACTCCTCGACGCAGCAGCCGCGGGTTCAACTCCAACCTGCGGCCCTTCCCCCCTCTCTCTCTCTCTCCCCTTTCATGTCTTCAGCTGTAAAATAAAGGCCTAAAATGCCCCAAAAATAATCTTAAAAAAAACCCCACTGAGCTTCGATGACGTCACCAAATATGCAAATCAAGCGTATGACGTCATCTGCCCGGGGAGGACCCTGATAAATCTGTGTGCGTGAACACCTCTTGGTCTCCTCTGTCTCAGCAACGACGGGACCGAGTTCGGCGGCTCCATCTACCAGAAGGTGAACGACGAGCTGGAGACGGCGGTCACTCTGGCCTGGACCGCCGGCAGCAACAACACTCGCTTCGGCATCGCCGCCAAATACAAGCTGGATAAAGACACCTCTCTGTCTGTGAGTGCCTGTTTACCGCTCTGTTGTAAAGGCAAGTGCTCCAAAGAAAACAATAGTGCTGTTTGTTTCATGTCCTGTCACGTTTCTCCCCGCAGGCCAAAGTGAACAATGCCAGTCTGATCGGAGTCGGCTACACCCAGAGCCTTCGGCCAGGTAGGCTCCCCTTCACCGCAAATCATCCAAATACAACCTGGAGTCCTCCTCAATGGGGCACTTTTGAGGAGTATTTCCATGTTATCCTACTTTATACTTGTACTCCACTACATATTTATGTACTTTGTACTCCACTACATTTGTCTGACAGCTTTAGTTACTTTTCAGATGACAGTGTTTCCTCCCCTTCCTGTCCAGTGAAAACCTCGTATCTCCAGATGTGTTGATGTTGAATGTTTGTGATAAACTGAAGGATGAAGTCTTCCTTTATGTGTTGAGAACATTATATAAAGTCTTTAAAAAGCCTCTTTGGTTCAGATGGAAAATGCATCGTAAGACTATGTTCACACTTGGCGTCTTTTTCGACAAGAAAAAGTTGACTACAGCGCTTTAGTAGTAAAAAAAGAAAAAAAAAAAAAAGCTGGCAGCGTGTTGATTCCAAAAAGCAGCCGAGAGCATCTTTTGTTGCTATAACAACAGCTACAGTACCCTAGAGCGCTATGTGGAGCGGTGCTAACGTTAGATAAAACAAAGGTGAGTTCCCTGTACAGCAGGGGTGTCAAACTCGTTTCGCTAAGGGCCACGCTGGAAAAAGAGAATCGCACCAAGGGCCAGACATGTAGAGTTTATTGACGTGCTTTTCTTTCATCGAAAAAGTCAAATATCTTTGACTCAATTATTGCATGTCTCATATAGTCTTCTCACTTACAGTTTGGTCCACATAAAGCCCTGAAAAAGTCAGCAAAAAAGTTCCAAAGCCATCCTAGAATTTAGCAAATCGAGCAAAACAATGATTACATTTTCTAAGCAGGCTACCAGACAGCTGACTCACAACAAGCTCTTTCACAGCCGGAATATGCAAACTATCTGGTTCTGTGGGAATTTCTGAGACTCAAAGTTGACAAATTTGCCAAATTCTGCTTTGAGTGTTGCGTAATTGCAAGTTGAAAAACAGTTTCCCATGTTTTTGGTTTGGCGCACAACCAGGTGGGCCAAAATGTATTGTGAACCTAAATCGATATGCGGGCCGGATCAGAATGTGCGAGGGGACGGATTTGGCCCGCGGGCCTTGAGTTTGACACGTGTGCTGTACAGGGAGCACCCGGTCATATCATATAACTGGCTGTGCTCAGACTCTGATTTTTTTTTTGCTTGTTGTTATGGAAACGACAGGTCTGGCTACTCCGCTTGTCATTGGTCAGAAAAGCTTTTCAACTTCAAAAAGACGCCCTGAGCTGCAGAAAAACCCCGGCGGTGGCGTTTAAAAAAGCACTCTGCACTTTTTTGAAAACACTGTTTACTCCATATATGATTATAATGTAAAACAGACGCTGGCAGCTTCAAGAAAGACGCCAAATGTGAACATTGCCTCACAAAGCTGAAAACAGGGCTGTTTTTCTGACACCATGAAAACTTTTTTGAAGATACGTGGTTCCAACATACCATGATCTTATAGAATATGATGCATCGCTGTAGATTATAAACTACCCTCCTTTTACTTTAAGTACTTAAACTACATTTTACCGAAACATACTTTTAAGTCAACTTTTTTTTTATACAGTACTTGTACTGAAGTATTTTCACAGTGAGGTATTAGTACTTTTACTGAACTAAAGGATCTCAATACTTCTTCCACCACTGCAGATATCATACATGAAACAAAGTAGTTTGCATCTGCAATCAAACACCAGCTACATATCCGAACACATTTTCTTCCTTGATGGGAAAATTCAACAAATCACACTACCTACAAAGATCAAAAACGTAGTTCTTATGTTGTGATGGAGTTATTTTTGGAATTCTTTTGTGCATACAGCTTTAGATTTTTCCAAAAGAAAGTTTAACTGTCCTAGCCCTACTTAGTACTTCGACCAATATGACTGTCAAACAGGTCTTAAGGCTCTGACACACCAAGCCGATAATCGGCCGTTGGACAGTCTGGCGAGGTCGGTGACTCGAGTCTGTTCGGTGTGTTCCGTGTCGTCGTCCATTGGAGGAGCCGTCGGCCTTCATTTTGGCCGACCTGACTCGCTACGTCGGAGGGCGGGCAGTCGGACTCAATGACCAATCTGATTGGTGGAGTGCTAACCCGGAAATGACGAGCGGGATGAGCGTGACTAAGCCTCTCAAAATCTGACGAAAATCTTTTAAACTGACCTTTGTCGATCTGAAATGAAGACAGATTCAGCAACTGCACGGCCTATTTCTCTCTTAAAATGTTTTCAGAAACACGTTTCGGTGAACTATCTTCGTAAAATATGAGATCGTATTCCGAACGAGGCCGCCATTATGCCCGGTTGAAAATCCGGGACCCATGTGACTCGTTCGTCCAATCAGCTGCCGGTTTTCTTTTTTTTGGGCGACAATACAGATTAGCGCCGCCTGCTGTTATGGAGTCGTATTACGTCTCGCGCACGCGCAGAACATACGCTCAAGTCAGCGTGACTTCGGTGTGTTCTGAGGCACTTTTTTGACCAACTCAGGGAGCTGACTGATCAGTCCGACTGCCTTTTCTGCCAACGGTCGGCAGTCGGGTTGGTGTGTCAGGGGCTTTAAACCGATGTATATTTGGTATTAAAAAGGTTTTATGAAGTCTTACATTTGGCTACGTTGCGTCTCTGCAGGTGTGAAGGTCACCCTCTCAGCCCTGATCGACGGGAAGAACTTCAACGCCGGCGGACACAAAGTCGGGATGGGCTTCGAGCTGGAGGCATAAAGGAGGAGAGAACAAAGAAAAGAAAAGACCCAAACCACATCCCAACACACTCCTCTGCGCCCCCCATGTGTCTTCTCTCTGGACCCCCTCCCTCACACTTCCTCCCCCTGTTCACACATTTCATGAGCATTTCTGACAGTAATAGTCGAGCCTCAGCATCACCCTCTGAGAGGAGCCGTGAGGTTGTTGATCCTAAAACTGACGGCGGCGCATAGTGGTGGATTATTACCGGGTTTTATGGTCCTTGGAATGAAACTATTTATTTCCCCGTAGGTGTTTGGATGAAGTAGTCGTTGGTGTAAATGTGTAGCCTCTGTATTCAGTTGTTCCTGCCTTCATTAAAAGCATGTAAGGATGAAAACGTGCAGATGCAGAGCTAAAAGCTTGTTTTCTTGGTTAAAAAAAAAAAAAATAGGAGTTTTCTCTTTTGTTATTTATCAGTTTGAGCACTTTTGGCTGTATTGTTGCAATCTTTGGACTATTGAATCCATATAAATGTTCTGTTACAGCCCATCTCGTGAACATATGACTGGAATATCGAGGTGGGTTTTAAGTTGAGAGGTAAAGACTGAATGAAGGATAATTTAAACAGCTTTACGGGGACAACGAAAGATGCTCCTGAATGATCTTTTAATCCTTCGTGACTTTCGGTAGGTGAAATCAATGTGGTGGAATCTTCTGGTAGCGTGCGTAGTTAGTTTGCATTTCTACAATATTGTTTTCATCTATCTGTCTCGGCACAGCAGTCACAAAGAAAAGGGAGGATATTTTTGCATCTCTTGTAGGAATCTCAGCTGTTCAGTGGCTCAGGCGTCTTCACTTGATGGCCAGATGTTTGCTCATGTTGCTCGGGGGACTGCACTGTCAGTGCTCTCTTTGTCGAAAACAACCTACACTCCTCAGATATCTACATACAATACAGTTTGTCCTCCGAGTGTCTCCGGTCAAAACACTTCATAGGAATATATAAAAGGGTCTTGTGTCTGACTATCTTATTTCTTTTCTTTTTTCTCCCCCGGTAATCATACATCAAAATGTAGTTGTTTTTTCAATCTCATCGTGTCGTCATGATTATAAATCTCATTTTTCTTTGCCACTTAGACACAGTACCTCATTTTTTTTTTCCAATGTCAATTAAGGGAATTCTAATAATAAAGAAAATTAAAAACATTGCCTGAAAGTTGTTGTGATTCTTCTCTTCATCCAAATATGGTAGAAACAGTACTCCACTTAACAAGCCTTTTCTGGAGCTTTAACCACATCTCACGTCTTCCTTTGCTCAGTTGTCATCGCTTCTCCAACAAACTCCATCTGCTGAGAGAGACTGACATAAAGTTGTAAGCGATGGTTAAAAAAACCAAACAACTACCACCTGGACCCTGAGTTAAAGCTCTGGTAGCCGTTTTAATTTTGGCATCATTGGGCAAAAAATTCCAAAGAAATCTTTCGACGTGTTGTAATTCAAGTATTAGCATTGACAGTAGAAGAAATGGACAGACTTCGACAGAGACCATTATATTTATATATATTATTATTATATTATTATATATATAATGGACCAACAGATCCTGTGTCTCTGGACGGAGACCAGTGAAGGCCATTAGAAGCACTTTTCCGGTGATGGCTGAGCGTTACTGAGCAGCCTCCAACTGAGAGAGACGACGTAGATGTGACGTGAGCAACCTGTCTGAAAGTTGGAAGTCTTCTGGTAGCTGTGCCAAGAGAAATCTCAATCATTCCCAATCTAGCAGAGACGGAGAGCGTAGGTATATGTAAGGAGATAACATAGGCACAGGCTAATTATTGATCACTAAAATGATAGTTAACATTAGTAATTAAACTTAAACAGCTAATGGAAGTCCAAACTGCCTGCGAGCTTCTCCTGTACTATACGGTAATTCCTCTACTGTGCGACAGTAAGTCTCGTGGTTATGACACAATCGTTAGCCTATTTTTACAAAAACGTCTGCTACGGAGCCATAACGTGAGGTACAAGGTAATGGAGCCTTTTATACATTGTCGTGTTTCTTTAGAAATAAACAATGGACAAAAAAAGTATTTAAATGCTTCAGATGTAAAGTTATTCGCAGTCAAAGTGGCGCCAAAATTAATGGCAGTCAATGGAATGCTAATGGGAGGTGATGGCTTGTTAGCATCAAAATGGCACCATAGGATCTACGCGTTGTGAGAAGCTTACCCCCTTGGAGAAAACCAGACTTCTGCATTCCTCTTGGCTCTTTTTCAGGCTTTAGAAAATCTAGCTGTGAGGGGAGACTTTGGCCAATCACAGGTCATTTCAGAGAGAGAGAGTGATCCTATTGGCTGCTCTGGGCATGCAACAAAGAGGGGAGAGAGAGAGCTGCAGGAAGCTGCAAAATTCTGTCTTTTGTTTTTGGTTTTCTACCCACTGCAGCTTTAAAGTAATAGTTTAACATTTTGAGAGAGTTAAATGAGAAAATTGACTCTGCTCTCGATGTTAAACATAAAGTCAGAGCCAGCAGCGTCTTAGCTTAGCATAAAGACTGGAAGTCGGAGGAAACAGCTAGCCTGGCTCTGTCCAAAGTTACAAATACCTGCCTACAGTACCTCTTAAACTCACTGATTAATTATTTATATTTTGTTTAATCTGGAAACAAACTGAAGTGTAAAAACAGCATTTTGAGGTTTTAGGGGGTGTTTCCCCCATCTCGATGCTAAGCTAAGCTAACAGGGCAGGCTGTAGCATATTTACCGTACAGGCGTGAGTGTCTCAGCAAGAAAGCAAAATAATCTAATTATGAAAAACTGAAGAGCTTCTTTATAATTACATCTAATTATATTTCACAAAATGTCAAACTATTCCTTCAAGATTTCTTCCTTCGTTTTGTCAAACAAAAGCGCCATATTATGCTTTGCAAGAAAAACAACAACTTTAGAGCCGTGTTTAAATGGTGTCTTTAATTCAATCAAGGCACTCACTACACATTAAAGTTAATATTTAAACTGCAAGATACCTGAATACAGGACATTAACATATTCATATTCTCATCAGGTCAATAAAAATCAATGCTAGTGCGAGTCTGTGTTGCGCTGTGGATGTCAACATGTAGTATATCCATTCAAAACCATCTTTCTTTAATAAATACACTTGTCAGGGGCAACTTATTCTCAAACAAAGAGAACATATCTTTTTTACATCTCAGAGTATGAAGGAAATATTCTTCTATGCTACTAACTTTCCATCTGCAGGTCCAAGGCAGAATTAATTACTTAAATAGCATTATAGTTCTTATAGAGTATATTATTAGTGAGTACATCCACACTGCTGACTTGCACTAGCATTAATAAAAGTCATGCTGAATTCTGACAAAAAAAACAAACAACAACTTCTAATTGTCCTAAAATGCGTTAGTAACTGATGCATTATAAATATCTGAGCTTCCCTTTATACATGAATGAATATTGGTCTCACTCATCTCTTCTGTGTCGGCTTGAGCTGCCTAATATGTAGTAGTTGTAACATAAACAAAAGGGGTTAAAAGGTCTGTTCACACAAATCATAAAAATATATTTATTCTCATTTATCTTTCGTCGTGTCAAGCCGTCTACCAAGTATTGTTTTCGGGTTTTTAAATCCATCTATCTCTGAGATTTCTGCCTCCACCTACTGTAAATACAGTGGAGTGTAGGAATGAAATTCAATTTGCTCACAAAATTAGAAAATGACATTTAAACAACAATAAGAGCCGTCTGAGCATTCTAACTTGCTCAAAATGACAATAACATGCTGATGTTGAGCAATTATAAAGTTTATGATGTTCACCCACGTAGTTTAGCGTGTTAGCATGCTAACATTTGCACTAAACAGAGTACAGCTGAGGCTGATGGAAATCAAATCATAGTGGACATATGGAAATAAATCATTAGTTTTCTGAGGTATGTGATCAGAAAACAAAGTATTTGACAATTGAACATTTTTTACCTGATGATGGCGCTGGATGAAAAGTTAACGAATCTTCAAAGTGATTAGAGTTCATCCTGAGGGGAACACGTATGTCGGCACCAAATGTGACAATTCATCCAACAGTTGTTCAGAATATTATAAGTTAATATAAGCTTAATGACGACTCTAAATTACACCTGCTTGGGAGACAGAAGAAAATTTGGCTAGCCGGCTCGACCGCAACCAAGAAAATGATAGCTCAGCGCTGGCTCCCCCCACCACTCGCTTTGTATAAAACAGTGGTTGGCGTATTTTCTGGACATAGTTATGCTGGAGCTCTCTATAGAGTTTAGATTCTCTGCCCGAGCCCGAACCAGACCCGACCGATATTTTCCGCCGCTGTCCTAAGGCCGGGCCCTTGATCAAGCATTTGTGTTTTTTTAATCATTACTTTATCAGCCTTATTGGGTGGGGAGAAAGCTATGTCTCTCCAGCTTCTCCCGTAGCTCTGGGTGGATGTCCTGCACTGACATGGGTGTGAGGTAAACTGTTCTACATCGTGTCTCCCCCATCTGCAGCACTGTTGTCGGCCAGTGCGTCAGCATGCAGACCGTGCCGAAGGACAATATTAATTAGGTGATCGAGACAAGAAAGTCTCCTACATGGTTGCAGGGCTTTGATTATGTTGCTGCCTTGATCTGTTACCCACACTATTCGGCTGAGGGAGCAGCTAGGGTCGAGTTTTTTTTTACGTTTCTTCATTCGGATCCATTTGCGATCCGTTCCATTCTGAATAAACTAACAGCGCAGTTTACATGCTTCGTCCTTGTTACATTATTCATTAAGATAATTCTAAACAGATTTCTGTAGTTCAAAGAACTCGGAATTGTAGTTGAGAACGTCAGTTATAACGGCCCACGTATTAAAAAAATGTCGGGTTTAAATCGAGCTCGGGCTCATAATTACAGTTAATGTGTCGGGCCGGGCCGGGCTCGGACACAACGTGCTCGGGCTCAGGTAGGGTCGGGCTTGATTTTTTGGGCCGATCTAAGCTCTAGCTCTCTACAGCAAGGATTAACAAAGCCAAATCATCGACTACAGACCTATGAAAAAATGCAGCAACACAAATATCAGACCCAATGACCTCAGCGCCACAAGAAATAGAGCAGAGTGACTAGGCAAGGTGTGATTTCCGTTTGTTTATTTTTGTTTGTTTTGTTTTCCTGGAGACCGCAGAGGGTGGGGGGTGGGAGAGGGTTTTTGTTCTTGTTCAATTTGTGTTTCTGTTCTGTATGTTAAAAAAGAAGAAAAAAAACAATAAAAAATTGATCATAAAAAAAAGAAAAGAATATTCACTCAAAACCAAAATGTAAACTTGCCTGTAAGGGCTAGAGGAAAAAGTCAAAGAATCAATCTTTGAGTCAAGGATTGAGCCTCGCAGGACTTGTACCAAATTTCATGGCAATCCAACCAATTGTTGCTGAGATATTTTCAAATCTTACCCTCAAGGTGGCGCTAGATAAAAAATCAGAGACTCACCAGTCATTAGGCTTCATTCTCCGGGGAACATGAATGTCTAGATAAATTTGCATGCCAATCCATACCATAGACCTTTTTCACAGCAGACATGTTGACATGTCACAGTAGGAGAAGCACAGGTGTATTAAAAACCATTAATGATGGCTGCATTCCACTTAGGAGAGGTCCTGGTATTGTGCATGCTCCATCCACCCATCTTCGTCCGCTTATCCGGTATCGGGTCGCGGGGGTAGCAGCTCCAGCAGGGGACCCCAAGCTTCCCTTTCCCGAGCCACATTA
The DNA here is from genome assembly GCF_008315115.2 of Sander lucioperca. Taxonomy (NCBI): domain Eukaryota; kingdom Metazoa; phylum Chordata; class Actinopteri; order Perciformes; family Percidae; genus Sander; species Sander lucioperca. Next base: position 12,458,408 of record NC_050186.1, read on the forward strand.
ACCAGCTCCGACTGGGGGATCCCGAGGCGTTCCCAGGCCAGGTTGGAGATATAATCCCTCCACCTAGTCCTGGGTCTTCCCCGAGGCCTCCTCCCAGCTGGACGTGCCTGGAACACCTCCCTAGGGAGGCGCCCAGGGGGCATCCTTACAAGATGCCCAAACCACCTCAACTGGCTCCTTTCGACGCGAAGGAGCAGCGGCTCTACTCCGAGCTCCTCACGGATGACTGAGCTTTTCACCCCATCTCTAAGGGAGACACCAGCCACCCTCCTGAGGAAACCCATTTCGGCCGCTTGTACCCTGGATCTCGTTCTTTCGGTCATGACCCAGCCTTCATGACCATAGGTGAGGGTAGGAACGAAAACTGACCGGTAGATTGAGAGCTTTGCCTTCTGGCTCAGCTCTCTTTTCGTCACAACGGTGCGATAAATTGAGTTTAATACCGCACCCGCTGCGCCGATTCTCCGACCAATCTCCCGCTCCATTGTCCCCTCACTCGCGAACAAGACCCCAAGGTACTTGAAGTCCTTCACTTGGGGTAAGGACTCATTCCCTACCTGGAGTGTGCATGCTGACTCACTGAAATAGCTTACTGGGACACTTGAGGGAATTGAGCCATCGTTAAGGTTATCAATTTCAGCTGTGCTTTTCCTACTATGACAAGTCAAAAATGTCTGCTGTGAAAAAGGTCCGTTGTTGCTAAGATATTTCAGTCTGGACCAAAGTGGTCGACTAAACAACATTGCCATCCCACGATAATCGACACACCTCACCATCAACAGTTTTCGACTGAAGAAATAATCCCTATAAAATAGGTTGACAGTGTAAAATTATTTAAATTATGTTGTGAGCAACATAAACATATTTCCACTTACCTCCTTTGTATTTTGGTGGAGGCAGATATCTCAAACGGTGGTCAAATTAAACCTGAACTTCATCATCACATCACTAGTTTTTACTTACTGAACTGAGCTGAGCTGACCTTTAAGGGCTGTTTGTGTGACCGGGCGTTTTCAAAGCTCTTCACAAGATAAACGCCACATTTCCCACAACAGAGGCGAACATCTTCAGCGTCCCCCCCCCCCTCACCCCCCACCCCCCACCCCCCCCTCACCCCCCACCCCCCACACTCTTACAAAACGCCACTTGAAAAACTGTGGCTCTGAGTTGTGTCATTCAAGTTTCATAACCACGTAACCTCATCCACTTCCAGCGCGCCATTTCTTCATCCGTTAAAGAATGTGAAACATTTAGACATTTCCTGTGGAGGGATTTCACAGCAGGTTGACTTTAGCGACCACTTGCTTGCAGCCTGTCTGGGAGTACTGGTGCCCCCCTGCCTCGGGGTAATATTCAATCTCCCCCGCGAGCCGCTCTATGTTGGTATGATCCGGGTAGAAGCCCTCTCGAGTCATTTCGTCCAGGAAGCACTCCATCACGTGGCCTTTCTCCAAAAGGCCCAGAGGTAAGACGTCCGCCTCTGTCCACAGTGGGTGAAGCTTCTCCAGAGTGCGGCGTAATATCGGAGTCAGCTCTTTCACGAGGTGGCTATGACGACCTGACGACGCCGACGCCATAGAAATACTGGAGGAGTTTTGAAGCATATGTTTGGTGATGTGCGTGTGGCCCAGGTTGCTCAGGAACAGGTAGATGGCGTTCAGGTACTCGTTGGACTGTTTGGAGGCTACGAGTTGCAGCAGGGCGTCCAGGATCTCGCCGTGCATGTGCTCCACCTCGTCGAAGATGAAGAGCGGGATCTTCTCCTCCTCCTCGGCGCGTTCCACCATCTGCGAGATGAGCGTGGCGAGGTCGCGGGCGCACCGCAGGGCGTCCGCCTCCTGGGGGCAGTGGTGGAGGACGTAGTACTGCAGCACCAGCGTCTCCCCCACCACTGAGCGGAAGTGTCCCGCCAGGAGGCGCCCCAGGTGGCTCTTGCCCACGCCGCTGGGGCCGTGCAGGGACACCACCAGGGGCTTGTTGTGGACGTAGGTGGACAGGTAGTCCTTCAGGTGGGACAGCAGACCCTCGACCGCTCCCTGCTGCCCAAACACCTCTCGCCTCAGCGTCTTCTCCAGCCCGTCCAGGTCGTACTTGAGAACGTGGTCATCTAGGTTCTCGATGGCGTTGTACACCTGAAGAGACACACGGGACAGATATTTAGAATATCATGGGAGCAGTGACAGATAAAGCTGTGATATAATCTTCAGAATTACACACACTTGAAAATGATACAATATTTGCTTCATTGGATATCAAACTTTAGAGAGAGAGATGTTATCCAGCAACTTAAAGGTCCCATATCATGCTCATTTTGTGGTTCATACTTGTATTCTGGGTTTCTACTAGAACATATTTACATGCTTTAATGTTTGAAAAACACTTTATTTTTCTCATACTGTCTGTCTGAATATACCTATATTAACCCTCTGTCTGAAACGCTCCGATTTAGCGCCTGTCTCTTTAAGACCATCTCCTGAAAAAGCTCAGTATGCTCGGATTGGTCAGCGTTTCCGGGTCTTCCGTTCTCAGCGTCTCTGCACCGTTATTGCAGCTGGGGAATGACTGTAACGGCACTGTAGTGGCACTTTCTACCTATATATAGTATAGTTGTGACATCACAAAGTTCCAAAAGTCCTGTCGGCTCGTTTAATGGCACAGTTTCTGAATATCATAATGCATTTTTGGCCATAACTCAAGAATTCCTTCTCAAATTATGACATTGTAAACTTCACACAAATGTCTAATAGGATAAAATTATGAAGTGAAGACGCCAAGACATTTTGTTTGATACTGACTTAGTGACGCTAATCTTGAAACTGCAGTGATTGTTTAGATTTTCTGAGTTGCCGGGTTGAACACGTGTGTGAAGCATCCCATGGTTCGCCGAAAAATACACTTAATACATTTTATTAGATTGCTAGATTAGATTATAGATTAGTCGTCACTACATGTTATATGAGTCTGGACAGACATGAGCAGTTCCTCCATTTTCTTTGCACATTAACAGCACGCTCACTGAAATCTAGTTTCTTAGTGTGCATGATGGCTGTTTTGAGTACACTTACACTTTTTACAATGTGATTAGATTACATCTAAGCACAAACCTGCTTAGAATTCATATGTAGTATAGATTTGGCAAACTAGTACTGCAGATCATCCGATTGTCTGAAAAATTAAAACAACATCTACAAAATTCTAAGGTCACAAGCAGCAGACGGGACATTTTGGAAAGTCATCTAGGAATGCCAGTCTACTTGTTTACTTCTGCAAATTGGAACCTGTAATCGGTTCAGATCAATTCTTTGGTAAAGGGAAACAGCTTGTGAGCTTACAACAGGAAACACATTGGACCCATTACAAATGCTGCCAAACTAAGTATTGGTAACGCCGTGGGATACACGTAATAATAAAGCAGTCAGAAACAGTCACGGCCAGATGAACTCACAAAGAAGCCCTGAAGCATGAACGAGCTGTGGGCACTTAGACTCTACGAAACTGTGCCGCAAGATAAAGTAATAATTAATGATTAATCAATAGTTGTGAACTCTTTAATGAATCGCCAACTATTTTGATAATCGATTAATCGGTTTTGAGTAATTTTTAATGAAAAAAAGTTTACTTTTTTTTATTTCAGCTTGTTAAATTTGAATTTTGTCTAGTTTCTTCACTCACACTTCACTTCAAGCCCTTAAATGCTTGCTCTTTGGGAGAACTGTTTATATATATATATATATATATATATATGTATATATATATATATACACATACACATATATATATATATATATATACACATACATACATACATACATACATATACATATATATATATATATATCCTACTCTATCTGTGTCCTGAGATCCTAACTTCTATAACTTCTGTTATGATTTGACACTATAAATAAAATTGAATTGAAATCCTCTGTGACAGTAAACTGAATATCTTTGAGTTGTGGACAAAACAAGACATGTGAGGACGTCATCTTGGGCTTTTGGGAAACACTGAACCACATTTTTCACAATTTTCTGACATTTTATAGACCAAACAACTAATCCATTCATCCAGAAAATAATCCAACAGATTAATCGATAATGAAAATAATCGTTAGTTGCAGCCCTAGTTCAGTCTATATTTACACTGCATCATCACACAGGAATTAATAGTTATACAAATCCCTTACCTTGCTTTTTATTGTTATTATTATTATAATATAATTTTGAGTTGGTTTAGTTCCTTTACCTGGATGAAGACGATGGCACAGAGCAGGATGAGGCAGTATTTGGCTCGGCTGCGCTCCTGCTTCGGAGGCGCCCTGCACCCCCCTCTGTTGGGATACAACACCCGTTTCCTCTTCCTCTTCTTATTCTTATTCCACTGCGGGACGGAGGACGAGAAGCTGGACGGGGTGAGTCCGTCGAAGGTGAAAATTTTGGGGCTGGATCTGGGGGGAGCTCCCGTGAGGGGCCCGTCTGCTGCCAGCCCCAGGGCCATGTCCTGCCGCCTCTTCTTCATGGCCCGGTACTTCTGTTTGATGCGCATGACGGCGCTTAGAGACGTGGAGAAGCTGGACAGACTGGGGACCGGACTGTCCCTGTGTTTTTCACCTTCTTCATCACCACCTTTCATTTCTCCGTCCATCTCTTCATCCCTCTCTCCCTCAACTTCTCCCTCTGTTTGAGAGGCCGAAGTGCTGCTGTCTTGGTCACTCATCTGCAGAGAAACAAAGAGGAGGACGTTAAAGCAGCTACAGTCTGGATCAACAGAAGTACATTTCCAGGATAACGAGGCATTCCAGCCCGGTCTCATGGCAGTTAGTGTAAATGTGACGTTATTTTAATCTATTGATACGTGTTCACAGGGACGTTTTTCTCGTTTTTTACGTGGTGGCCAGCACGAAAATGTGAAGTAATGTATTTCAATGGGAAGCATATTTCGTGGTCACAGCACGAAAATGGTAGGGAGTAGTATAAAAAGCCGAAAAAAACAACACAGGACTTTCACACGGGCGAGCGGGGATCGCGTCCCGCATGTGGCGCTATGTTTCCCGGGGATGGCGTCCCGCGTGTGGCGCTTTGTCCCGCATAATATTGTGGCGCGTCCCCCGTCCCCCGCAGCCGTCTCCCGGCTTGTAAGGCGCCCTTTCCCCGTAGGGTTTCTCATAAACCCAACCTCCGCCATCCCGTTATTGTGGCGTGTCCCCAGCGGGCCACCTCGCGGCCGCCTCCCAGCTAATGGAGCGTCATTTTCGGCCGTCTCCCGGCATCCTTTCCCCGAGAAAATAACATGACATTTACACGTAAAAAACGAGAAAAACGTCCCCGTGAACACGTATCAATAGATTAAAAATAACGTGACATTTACACGAACTGCCGTGAGACTGTGTTGGGCATTCACACCAAAAAAAGCAATCAGGCGATGAAACGGCCCATTTGTGTGACGTCCTGTTGTGTTCTTGAACCAACCCAACACAGCAAAAGTAGACTTTATATTTCACAATTACTGTTTCTGTCAGAACGTTTATAGATTTCGACGTTTCCGACCGCACTTAAAGGCAGCATTATTTCACAGGAGAGAGAAAAAAGAAAAGATACGAGTGAGACGTGGCGAGTGCTTTGTTGTTGCAGGAAACATTCAGCTGTTCCACAAACTCCCGGGCAGTTCAGTGCTTGTGTTTGGTGTTTTTAAACTTTCTTGTGGCAGCGATAGAGGCAGTGATGTTTCCTGTTTACTGTACAGGACTCTCACACTGCCTCAAACCATAGCTCAAAACACACCGACAAGTCTGATCTCCAGTTACATGATTCGCCACCGCAGCGTGACGTGGGGTTGCGGTTCTCCAAAAGTTGATTTCAACTTTTTGCGCATGCCCGCTGCGGTTTTTGAGTGTCCCCCCTGCGGCAAACCCCTGCGGCAAACCTCGTCGTGGCCTAAACGCACTACCCCCATTCAAAAAGAATGGAAAGACCTGCGTTTTTGCCAGACCTTCGGACGGCCGTCGCATGCATTCTGAACACAGCCTAAAGCCTGACATCTGGCGCCGGATGTCAGGCTTTGCCCTTTACCTTCCGCTCTCTGTGTGTTGCCGTTCTCAAAACTCGCCACGGGAAACAACAAACTTCGAGCTAGCAAGCTACACGCTTTGAAGAAAATTTGGATCGTGCAACAAGGCAGGCCTGCTTGTTCCTTTCGGGGAATGATTGTAAAGATTTACAAAGAATATGTTTACGGTAAGGCTGGGCAATATATCAATATTATATCGACGTCGATAAATGAGGCTGGATATCGTCTTAGATTTTGGATATTGTGACATCACAATTTCACACAAGTGTTGTCTTTTCCTGGTTTTAAAGGCTGCATGACAGTAAAGTGATGTCATTTTCTGAACTTACAGACTTACTAGCTATTATTTACCTTCACCCACCTACTCATTGTTATTGATGATTATTTATCGAAAATCTCATTGTGTTAATATTTGTGAAAGCACCACTAGTCAACCCTACAATATCGCCGCAATATCGACATCGATGTATTTGGTAAAAATGATCGTGATATTTGATTTTCTCCATATTGCCTCGCCTGGGATCGATTGGTGGGACTGCTGTGGAAGAAGTACACACGCCGATACACTGGTAAGAGCAATTTAATTTTAACCATGTATCAGCTAATTTAAATAACTCACGTTACTGTATTGTGAGAACAGTTCACTTCATTTAATATTGTACGTGGCGTTTTTCTTTTGCGGGGCGCAAATGTTCCACCAAAACAAGTTCCTTACCGCGAATTAGCGCCACCCAAACAACCCAGAGCGTTTTTTTCTTCTTCCTATCCCAGAATGCATCTGTGGTGTAGCCAGACCTTTACTCCACAGCACTGTGGAGATAGAGCTGGAAATGTGAGACTAAAGCAGCTATAATCAATATTGGAGCATTTGAGTCTTTCAGCTCTTTGTTTTGGTTTTACGTCCACAACTTCCACTAACAAGAGTATTTCTACACTGTAGTATTACTACTTTTACTCAAGTTAAATATCTGCCTACGCCTTCCACCGCTGCAAACAACCAGCCCTCCTTCCTTTCTGTTATCTACGTTTGGTTCCTCTTCATCAGCTACAGACCCACCATCGAGGCTGACACAAACAACCACAGTCAACCACAAGTCATATATCAAATTGCCTAGTCATGCTATGAGATACAGAGCAGCGACATTTTGTCAATTTGAGCTACTTCCTGATCTGGCAGAGAAGACAGTTTGTCAAAATTAAGGGAAGAGAATAACTGGATGCCACACTTTTCTTTTCAGATTTATGACTTAAACACAGTTGTGATGAAATCATGATGACGGATGCAGTGCACAGTGGATGGTGTTGATATAACTGCAGCCAAAGGCTGATTTCTAAACAGAGCTGATAAAATTCCTTTATAGATCGTATCTCACTCTGCTGTCAGCTCATAATCCTTTTGTTGGCATCTGTCATGTTATCTGCTTTATCTGTTCCTTCAACACACTTATTTTGTCATTTATATTTTGATCAGTTATTGCTACTTTATAGATTTCCACATGGACGTAACAAAAAACTGTTTTCCAGGAACGGTGCTGCGGTTCAAATATCATATTCAAACATGATATTCAAATGAAGTGATAAATACTTTGGAAAAGCTCCTGCAGAAAGAAGGAAGTGCAATTCATCCAGGAACATTCGCTGGCCATTGCTGCAACATAACTGCCTGTGTGTGAATGCACTCTTTGTGTGAAATTGTGGTGATTACACACTCATCTCTGTGTTTCAAAGCATGCAGTGCGAGTTAGAGAAAAGGAGGAACTGTCAGATACACCCATATGAGAGGCCAGTGACAAAATGCACCGCATACAAATCAGCACTAATGGATGATATATTCTGGGGAATTTAATTTTGTTCCTGGAACAGCAGCACCACTAACAATGACAGTTCAAATACGTGCATGCATTGTGTGACTGGGATTAAAGTTGGATATTATTCTTGGCACAGAGGCAGCCTTAATTCTGGCTAACTTGTTAAACTCTGTGTCTAAGCCCTTTTTTTTTTTTACTTCAGCACAAAAGAATTCAGAGAAGCTCAGAGGGGAAACAAACAGAATACACTCCCTATCACTATCACTATCACCATCACTATCAGAATCTGCATATCTGCCTGTCTTTTTACATGCATGGACCTGAAGGGGCTGACTACATACCAAACATTTTAGAGCTTTTAAATGATGTTTGCTGCTGTGTTAAAAATACCTCTTTTTTTTTTCGAGATTTTCTTTCCTCAGTTGAGAGTGAATTTTGGCTGCAAAAACATGCAGAAACCCAAAGCTGAAACACACACAAAGAGACACAAGTTGTAGGTTAGTCGCTTTCTTAAAAAAATGTTTTGTGTGTGTGTGGAGTTTCACACAGGAGAGGTACTGAATTACTGCCTCACGCCCAGCTGCACACACACACACACACACACACACACACACACACACACACACACACACACAAAGAAAAGAGTAGGGGGACAATGAAACATGAGAGGTCAAGTGAAAACATGCAAGAACATTTATTTTTCTTACCTCCAATGTTGCTCAAATCTTTGTAAAGTTAAGTAATGTTTTTAGTCCATAGTTCTGGGAGTGGAGAAAGAGAGCAGGTCACATAGCAAACGGCTCAACTCAGGAAGAGCCCTCCTATCTCAAACATTTGCTGGCTCCTCCTCCTCTTTTATTCTCTCAGTCTTCCACTGTCCACTTTATGCTGTTATTCAAAGACTCTGACATGCTACACCTCACTGGGTTCATGTAACATTAACTTTTCACTTGTGCCTTCTTTTTTTTTTTAAGCAGATCAAATCCACTTCAAGTGCTTTCTTGTCCAGCCTTGTAATGATAATACAGGTGGAAATCAAAGTCCTACTTCATAATCCAAGCGTTATTTATTATTTACACACACTTGTATACTCCAGGGTTCTCACACCTTTTTAAAATATCAAATTCAAGGACTTTTTCGAGGACTGTCCAGGCCTAATTCCCTCAAATTCGAAGAAGCCAAAACAGTTTGTCATTTTTTCAGCAAAAAAATGTCAAGTATTTGCTTCTTAAATGTGAGGATTTGCTGTTTCTCCACTTCTTATGTGACAGGAAAGCGAATATATTTGGATTTTTCAGACAAAACTAATTTAAATAGTGTCACTTTTGGCTCCTGGGAAATTGCGATTGCCATTTTGTGACATTGATGAAACTCAACGATGACTCAATGAAAAATGACTTATCTGCAGCCCCATTTGCGTGGGTGTTCAGACTTTTAAATGCCGTACATTGGGATATAAATAGAAAACAAAGAGGTGTGGTAGAGATTTGCATACTGCATCATTTGCCTGTGACTTAATGACTTAAAACTTGTTGCTTGTTGTACAAAACATCTAGCCAAACAGGTGAACTAGCAGTTGGCATTAAGAGACAAAAAAACTGAATTTGTAAATGACAAATGCTCAGAAAAAGCTTTGAGTGTAAGAATTACTGCAGAGACGGTGTAAAAAGGAAGCTATCAGACTCTAGAAGGACGCGCAGGAAGTCTCAGTGTTATCATCTGTCAGTGTGTTTCTCTGCGCAGTCACATCCAGCCTCTGTACACAGTTTACTTTCAACAAGCTGCTGGACGTAAACTGTTAATGTTGTAATGGGGGGGTAAGAGGAGGGATTAGTCATACGTGACAGCCTCCTCGGGGGCAGAGAGGGCAGTTTGCTACTGCGGCAGCCGTCAGTCAGGCCTCTGACGACGCTACGCACTTTGGCCACAGATACATTTCCCCTCAAGGAACAATAAAGGTCTGAAGTGAGTGAGCTGAGACGTCTGAGGGCTGCACTTAGATGCTGCAGATAAGGAATTTTTTTTTATTTACATACATTAAAGGTATCAGTGCAGTTTTCAACCGGAATCTGACAAGCATGTGGTTCATCAGTTTACCGCAGAACAACTTATAATTGAACACGAACGAACGAACGCACACACACACACACACACACATACACACACACACACACACACACACACACACACACAAATTATAACCCTAGTCCTAAAACCAAGTCTCAACCCTCAAACAGCCCTTTAAACTTGTGGGATCCAGCATTTTGGCCCCACAAAGCTGTCGGGACCCCACAAGTTTACTGGACCCCACGAATATAGTTAAAACATCCCGACACACACACACACACACACACACACACACACACACACACACACAGTTATTGTTGTAGCTCATGTAATAGCACAGACTACAAATCATGTTTCTGAAAACAAAGTTACGTGTAAAGTGACAGCTGCTCTCTGGCACGCGGGATATAAACTCCAGCTCTGTTTCTGCTGACTTTCCCACGCTCCTCTTTATTAAAGGAACAGTTCAGCAATTTTGGGATAAACACTTGTTTTCTTGCCGAGGAGAAGATCGATCCCACTTAAATCTGTTCAATTTGAAGCACGAGATGGTTAGCTTAGCATAAAGACCAGAAACACAAGGAGACCGTGACAGTGCCACGCTAGCTGTTCCCCCCTGCTTCCAGTCTTTATGCTAAGCTAAGCTAACTGGTATCGATCATCTCAGCTAACTCTTGGCAAGAAAGCGAATGTTTATTTCTTAAAATGTTGAAGTAATTCTCATAAAGGGCTGTCGGGTAAAAGAGAATCTCCTTTTTCTTCCCGTCGAGTGTAAATGACCTTATGAGCTAATTAATAAAAACACATGAGTTCTGAATTAAGGCCTTTCGGGTCCATCTAAAACTCTTACATGAATAAAATGTTTTCACTGAGTAATGAATGCACAAATACTTTAAAAGAGTGAAAAGAGCCACCTGTTGCTTCATCTACACATGCACATCTGGTTCAGGGTCGTACCTCTAAGGTGATATTGATCTCTCTAATGTTTTCAAAATATGATCAGTGCTTAGTATACAGGACAGGACACATGTACAGGCTCACATCTTATGGCGTTTTTCCATTACGTGGTACCTGCTCGACTCGCCTCGACTCTACTCTACTCTACTCGCCTTTTTTGGTTTTCCATTACGAAAAAAAGTACCTGGTACCTGCTAACAGGTACTTTTTTAGTACCTCCTCAGTCGAGGTTCCAAACGAGCGGAGCCGATACCAAAAGGTGACGTGAAAGCGACAGAGGGGGTTTGAAAGGGGTGTCCTGAACAAACCCGCTATTTTTAAATAGTTTAGCCAGCTGTGTTTTTTTTTGCTCCCTCCAGCTTCTTTTGAAACAAATGTGTCTTCTGGAAACAACAACACACCTTCCACGTTCTGTGTGTGTGTCGCGTTAGGTCACGGCAGTTTACTGCGGCGCCGCTATGACGACCAGCCAAGTTCGCCTCATGCGTGAGGAGTTAATAAATCTGCAATGGAAAAAAGAGGACGGGACACCGCGGCCAAGTCGAGCCGAGCCAAGCCGAGCTGGTACTAGCAGTGGAAAAACGCCATTACACAGGTAAAGGCCAGAAAACATGACCTAGATCAGCGCTTCCCAACCTTTTAGCTTGCCTGTGCTGGAAGAAGTATTTGGATCTTTTACTTTAGTAAAAGTAGCAATACAAAGCTGTAGAAATACTGCAACGCAAGTAAAAGTCCTGCAGCCAAAAGCTTACTTTGGTATGAAAGTATTAGCAGCTAAATGTACTTAAAGGACAATTCTGGCTCAAAATGAACCTAGGGGTTAATAACGTGTACCGAGTCGACCGTTCTCTGGGATATGTTTTCATGCTGATCGAATGTGACCAGTTTTAGCACAAACCGCTGATTAGCTTATAACGCTAGTTGTCGAGGCACAGGTAAAGTAAAAAGAAAACACAGTTTATTAAAAAGATAGTATAGAAAGACCGTACCGTACCGTTCGCGTATACGGGCAGACGCCATCTTGGGAAAACAGTCACGATCAGTCGAACGATGAACGCCGTGCTTGAGCTATGTAGCTGGTTACACGGCGTTCGTCATTCGTCTGATCGGGATTGTTTTCCCAAGATGGCGCCTGCATGTATACATGAACTGTGTACGTGAACGGTACTGTCTTTATAAACTATCTTTTTATTAAACTGTCTGTACACTTACAAAGTTCTCAATGCTTCGGTTTACATGTAGGGACCCTCATTATGCTACCGTGGAAGTGTGGTGCTATTTTGAGCCTTGTTAGTGGTATAGAAATAGCGATTTATTTTTACTCTACCAGTGCCCCAAATACTAGCGTTATAATAAGCTAATCAGCGGTTTGCGCTAGCTTGTTTCAAGCTAGAGACACATTCGATTAGCATGAAAACAGATCCCAGAGAACAGTCGACTCGGTACACGTTATTAACCCCTTAAGCCGGAATTGTCCTTTAAAGTATCCAAAGAAAAAGTACAGGTGCAGCTTTCTATTTATTACTGATGCATTAAAATGTAAGATTCTTTTGAATGTTGCAGCTAATTTCAACAATTTATCCAATTTTTTTATAATAACCATTTATAACTAGTGATGCAACTATAAGCTATATTCGTAATGGATTAATCTGCAATTTTTCTTGATTAATCGATTGTTTGCCTGAAGTGACGCAATTCAATTTCTTGTTTTGTCCGACTAAAAGTCCAAAATCCACATTTGAAAAGAATGTTTGGATTTTTCACCCAATAAAACAAACAATGAATAAATTATCAATAGTTGCGGATTTGTTTTCTCTCAATCAACTTTATTGTTGCAGTGCTAATTCTAACCATGTATTAGATATTTTATAATGATCACGTGTTTTGCATGTAGAATTTGATTCTGTAAAGTGACAAGTAACTACAGCTGGAGTGAAAAGTACAATATATACTGTATTTTCCACTGACGTATTGTGGAACAGAAGTTTAAAGAAGTAGCAAAAAATTTAAATAAAAGTAAATTACACGTACCACAATATAGTACTTAAGTACAGTACTTGAGTAAATGTACTTAGTTATGTTTCACAAACAGGTGTTACAGCTGACTCGGGTTGGTGGGAGGAGTGATCATAAATATGCTAAACTTTTGCCTTGATTTGCAATCCAAATCATAAATTCTATTTTTATAGTTTATAGCGGAGCTACTTCACAACCCTTTTAGGTACTTCTTGGTAAAAGCAGTGGTATTAATTACCCCATGTGGGACACGCACTCCTGCTTGGCAGTCACTGACCTAGGTGGTAAAGGGTAAGCATGCGTCCTGCTCCTCCCCAAAAAGGCTTCCTGTCTGTGGGTTTGCTCTGGCTGCTGTCGTCCCTGGACTTTCCAACAGCGATAAACTGCACGGATAAGAAAAAAATGCAACGTGGCAAATCAACCATTCTCCTCCATCTCTGTTTATCTTCATCATCCTGAGTAGTGTTCAGTGTTAGTTTTGGAAAACTACTGAGAAATAACGTTGGGTGGGGTGGGGGGGGGGGAAACACATTTTACTTAAGAATAGAGTCCAGCCGAAAAGCATTTCCTTTACACAAAGAAAACATTCGCTTTGCCAAATATCCCACAATGTAAAAGAAAAACACATGTCAACTATTACAGGGTATAAAACTGGGAAAAAAATTAACATAATTTTGATCTAATAAATACCGCTTATAACCAAAAAAGATATTTTTTTTTAGATTTGGAAATAGCTGAATATATTTGCATCACACAGATGTTAAATATATTTAACAAACCACAACCAAGTGTTGCCTTTAATGGCTGACCAATCCACCAACATGTTCCACCTTTCTTCTTGTGGAAACCACATTAAGTTAAGGTGGGAAATTGTGCAGGTAAACATCATCACTATTTAATCTTTCTTCAAGAGGATGAGCGTCAAGTCTTTATTTCTCTTCGGAATTGCTTTCTGGGGAACCACAATGACGGAGACGCATGTTAACAAAAAGGACAAAGCTCAGCCGTGTGTCCAATGCTGAGAGGCTTTCATAGTTTCTAGCATGTTCCAGTAGACTTTAAAACCTCCGCCTACTTCCTCTTCCTGCCCCGGCCTCTCCTGCCTCTGGCGGAGGAGGGGCCGGCTCCGGCGCTGTCCGCAGGGCTGGCGCCGATGTTGATCTGTCCCTCCTGGATTTCACTGCGGGCCTCCGGAGGCAGGTGTTCAATCTGCTGCTGCGTTTCCAGATAAAACATCACGTCTCTCAGCTGCTCCTTCAGTTCTGCTATTGCCCCATCCTTACATTCACCTACAGGGAAACACCAGACAATAAACAAACAGATGGTAAATATACTGTAAAGAAGAAGACATTCTTGCTACCAACCCGTTCTCACTCCGAACTTGTAAAATACGGACGTTTGGGCAGTAGCTGTCAGCGTCAGAAGTGACGCAAAAAGCGTCCTTCAGTGTGTCTGTAGACTGCACCAGGGAGAGCAGCAGCTACACGGGGTTTAAAGATGACGTAGCACTAAGAGCGACTATGGTAGTGAGTAGTATGAAAGACTGAAAATCCACATAGGGAGGTTGGTTGGGGGGGTGGATGGAACAACACAGGACTTTCACCCAGGAGACCGGGGATCGTGTCCCGCGTGTCACGTTTCCTAAACCCAACCGTCCCGTTCTTCTTTTCCTAAACCCAACCATCCCGTTCTTCTTTTCTTTTCCTAAACCCAACCGTCCCGTTCTTCTTTTCTTTTCCTAAACCCAACCGTCCCGTTCTTCTTTTCTTTTCCTAAACCCAACCGTCCCGTTCTTCTTTTCTTTTCCTAAACCCAACCGTCCCGTTCTTCTTTTCCTAAACCCAACCGTCCCGTTCTTCTTTTCCTAAACCCAACCGTCCCGTTCTTCTTTTCTTTTCCTAAACCCAACTGTCCTGTTCTTCTTTACCTAAACCTAACCGTCCCGTTCTTCTTTTCCTAAACCCAACCGTCCCGTTCTTCTTTTCCTAAACCCAACCATCCCGTTCTTCTTTTCCTAAACCCAACCGTCCCGTTCTTCTTTTCTTTTTCCTAAACCCAACTGTCCCGTTCTTCTTTACCTAAACCCAACCATCCCGTTCTTCTTTTCCTAAACCCAACCGTCCCGTTCTTCTTTTCCTAAACCCAACCGTCCCGTTCTTCTTTACCTAAACCCAACCGTCCCGTTCTTCTTTACCTAAACCCAACCGTCCCGTTCTTCTTTACCTAAACCCAACCGTCCCGTTCTTCTTTTCCTAAACCCAACCGTCCCGTTCTTCTTTACCTAAACCCAACCGTCCCGTTCTTCTTTTCTTTTCCTAAACCCAACCGTCCCGTTCTTCTTCACCTAAACCCAATCGTCCCATTCTTCCCGCGTGTCATGGAAATGTAAGCCCACTCACGACCTTTTCCTAAACCTAACTGCGTCAAAAGTGACGCCAATCCAGGCCAAGCATGTTTAGATAAAGCGTGTTTAGATATGGCGCTAAGGGAGACTTTTAGCGTCATTAACAACGCCATAGGCACCTGACCAAGCATCTGTATTTTACGCGATGGGAGTTTGTGTTACTCTTCGTGCCTTTTCATTTCAACTCAGAGACAAATAAAAGTGATTTGAATTGAACTTTTACAGATGAAGAATAAAACTATCATCACATTTTAAGTGGATATGCTGAACTTGTTAGCAAAAAGTTGTTTATTTTCTACATCTGGCAGTTACCTAGCAACATGATTCATCAGGAGTATGTGTGTCACCTGATGAATGTCAGTCCAATTCCCTTTCAGCTCTAAACTCTTTCAGCTGTTTTAAGTCTCTACCGATGTCTCTTTAGCTGCTAAATGCTCCACTATGTTCACCAGCTAGTCTCTGACTGAGTCTGTCAGCTGTTTGCTGCTCAGCAGGTAGTGGTCAGTGGCTTTTTGCAGCTTTTTCTCTGAAAACGTTGCTATAAAACTAATAAAGCTAATAAACAGAACAGTAAAGTTCTGCACCGACAGATAAACAAAGAGCTGAAACTCACTAGAAAGCTCTGTAAAAGCCGAGATGGATGTGCAGCTCCCTTAACTTGTAAATCCAAGATAATAGTACAAACTATTTGCTTTACAACACTTAAATGTGCAGTAGAATGTATATACTATTCCCATACATTGATATATTTGTGATAGATATATCAACATTGAGCGGCCACTTTTTTTTTTACTATCTAAAATGGGTCAATTCTTATTTCACTGTAGAGTGGATGGAACCTACTAGAACTATGCTGATATATTTCACACGGTCACACCGTCCCTGCTGGCGTCAGGGCTGTGACCGCCACACAGCTGTGTGAACTTCCTGTCTGTAAAAGTGACTTAAATAAACATTTAGATCTACATACAGATTAGAGAAGCTGTGCAAAGAGAGCAGAAACCTGTACAGTAGCATAAATGATAATTAAATATGCGTTAAATCAAAATATACCTACAGGTGAGTTAGCGTAAAATGTCTAAACAACCTCTTGTTGCCCGTAGACAGCCATAAGCACCCAGTGGACCTAAACTGTCAGAGGTTTTATATCCAGGCTAGTGTGTGCCATGGTGCCCGAGGAGAAGTTATACTTACATCCTGTGCTGCTGCGCTAAACCCAAGATGGTGAAATACTCCAACTGGTAAAGTGGCGTAGACTTTCAGGGAAATGCTCCAAAATACAAAAAGAGAAGCCGCTGAAGTGATCAATAACTCTGTAGCTGCCATGTCAGATTCCGTCTATGTTAAAGGTGCAGTAGGTAAGACTTATAAAACTAACTTTCTGTCATATTTGCTGAAACTGACCCTATGTTCCAGTAGAACTACATGACGCAGGTCATTTAAAAATAAATCCAGCTCCTCTGGCTCCACCTACAGCCTGTAGTGGGATTTATAAAAATCCACAGCTCCCTGTTCAGATGCACCAATCAGGGCCAGGGGGGCGTGTCTAACTGCGTGTCAATCACTGCTCAGGCACACGCATTTCATAGCGTCCTCCCCTCCCCCTTCCCCACACACAAGCTGCAGATAGGTTTCCTCCCCTTCCCCCCTCTTCACACGCGCTCTATCGTGCACAGCTCTCCCTTGTGGGGGGAGGTGCTTAGGAGACCGTTTTGGGCTTTAGCAGAAAGGAGGGAGGGACTGAGAAGTCCTGGATCTTCACAATCCTACCTACACCACCTTTAATCCGTCCATACTCTACGGATGTTATTGGCAAACCCTAGCTTACAGATCGTCTTCTGACTTTTTTTTTTTCAAGATATGTTTTTAACATTATATTAATTTAGGTGACGCTTTCATCCAAAGCGACTTCCAATAAGTGCATTCAACCACGGAGGCACAAACTCAGAGGCCGGTTACACGGCGACATAATACGCAAAAGTATTTTTACGTTATGGTCATTCGTTTACACGACAACGGTGTTTTGGAGGCCTGCAAACGAAAACTTTTGAAACCAGGTTCTACAGTAAAATCTTTTGAATACGCAACTCTGTGTAAACTAGCAAAACCGGTCTCTGTGGAGCCTGAGCCAGAGAAGCGAAGCAAATTCATCCCACCTTCCCCCTCGCCTCCCAGTGAAGGTGGACCTCGGCCGTCCATTCAAAACAATGTCTTCTAAAACTTTTTTTTAAACGTAAAAGGAAAAACTTTTCCGATTTTAGTGAGCCCGTTGTCGTGTAAACGGAGCCTCAGAAAAGCAACAATCACATAGAAGTAGTACATTTGCTTCAAATAAAGGCCCGAACACACCGACACACCGAGCCGATAATTGTCCGTTGGACAGTCTGGCGAGGTCGGTGACTCGAGTCTGTTCGGTGTGTTCCGTGCCGTCGTCCGTCGGAGGGGCCGTCGTCCTTCATTTTGGCCGATTTGACATGTATAATCGGTGGGGCGGGCACTGCCGGCAGTCGGACTCAATGACCCATCTGATTGGTGGAGAGCTAACCCAGAAACGGGGAGCGGGATGAGCGTGACTAGAGTCTCTCAAAATCTGACTAAAATCTTTTAAATTGACCTTCGTTGATCTGAAATGAAGACAGATTCAGCAACTGCACGGCCTATTTCTCTCTTAAAATGTTTTCAGAAACACGTTTCGGTGAACTATTTTAGTCCAATATGAGATCGTATTCTGAACGAGCCGCCTGCTGTTATGGAGACGTATTATGTCTCGTCGCTTTGGTGTGTTCCGAGGCACTTTTTTGACCAATTTGGGGAGACTGATCAGCCCAACTGCCTTTTCTGCCGACGTTTGGCCGTCAGCTCTGTGTGTCTGGGCCTGAAGACAAACTAAAAAGTGCCACATGTAAGTATATACGTAATAATCATCATCTTTTTAGCCAAGGTGCAGTTGGAAGAGATACGTTTTCAGCCTGCGGCGGAAGATGTGTAGACTTCCAGCTGTCCTGATGTCAATCGGGAGCACATTCATGCTTTATTTAGATGGTGACACAGAGGAAGAGCCTACTTGATGAACTTAACCAGAAGCTGCTTTGTTAGGAAAATTCAGATTTGACACTTTTCAGCTTTTCAAACGAAAGAATAATGGATTTCTGAGTTCCATGTGCTGCCCAAAACAAGAAACCTTGCTCAGCTTTGTAGTATGACATATCTAAATATCTTCAGTGCAACGCAACAGACACAGCACGGATTTATTTACACAAATGTTGATTTAACTTGAGTCAACCAAACCAAGCGAGCAGTGTAACCAAAACATCCCTGGAATGAGCTCTGACTACACTCATTAAGTAACACATGTTCACACGTGAATACAAGAGGACAGCGTATACACAGTCGTGGTTATATTCTCATGGTTAGCAGTGTGGAATGTTTAAAAAAATTTTAAAAAAAAAAGCTGTGGGTTAAACTTTCAAATCCCTCTCATCAAAACAAGTTAAATGGCACAACTTGCGTGTGTCTCTTCCACATAAACAGAGAGCACCTGCGTTGTGGAACATTTGTTTAAACTTTCTGCATCCTCAGAGCTGAGCGCTGAAGGAAAAATACAGGTACGTCTAAACCATAGGCCTATAATTTCCATTCAAATCTCTAGTCTAGGCTGACATTAACGTTTCCCTAAGGCAATAATACGGTATCTTTTACTGTAGACCTGACAATAAATAGACATGATTTTACTTGTTTGATGAGGACTTGTACCAGGTGGCTGATTTAAAACGGTAAAGAGACTCCTTCCCTCTGAAGTCTCTTTAACTCTGTCCACATCCTGTCTACCTCCAGCAGCGCTCCGTTTATGATTTGCAAATATTACTGTATTACATTACTGTATAAATGAGGAAGTCCTTTCTGACTGCCGGCCCCAGATACAAAAATTACCCATCTACCTTCAGGCACATAATGACCTTTGCTCTCTGGGAGTATTTTCTGAATGTCTACCAGCAGAGCATTCAACAAATTCCTGTTGTGTATCCCTCCCGTGCACGGCCCTCATGCTCTGGATTCTTTAGCCTGACCAAGCAGCAACCTCCAGGTCTGAAAAGTGAAGCCAATGCTGAAGCTCCTTAAAGCAACACTAGGTAACTTTTCCCGCTTCGGTCCCCCTACAGGTTGTCCATTACATTACATTGTCCAGTTCATTCGAACTACAGATCCGCTACTCGATCTGGCAAACTTGCATAATGTAATGGACAATTCTGCTTCCAACCTGTAGGGGGACCGAAGCGGAAAAAGTTACCTAGTGTTGCTTTAAACCTGCATTTGTTTTTCCCCAATGGCCAGCAGGGGGCGACTCCACTGGTCGCAAAAAGAAGTCTGTTTCTATAGAAGTCTATCAGAAAATGAGCCTACGTCTCACTTGATTTATTACCTCAGTAAACATTTTCATAGTGAGTTTATGGCCTCAATCGCTAGTTTTAAGTCTTCTTCAGTACAGCATGATGTTCATCTTGAAAATGATGGTCCCATTTTTTTTTTTTAAATAGACAATAAAGCAGGGGATGCTTTAGGGCGTGGCTACCCAGTGATTGACAAGTCCTTGTCCTTGCTCCTCCCAAGCTCCACCCTCTCTTCCAAATATGGTCACTTCTGGCTCTAATAAAAACTAAGATGGCGAGGGAAAATGCCAAACTCAAGATTTGGCACTGTAGTCCACAAACCAATGGATGACGTCACAGTGGCTACGTCCACTTCTTTTATACAGCGTTGAGTCTGACAATAACTATGCTTAATTAACTATGGTTAATGTCTGGTAAATGAGCAGCTAGCTTTCTTGGAAGCAGCAACAGACGATCTGATTTAGGTAGAGATTTCTTGAGACGTTTCGGGGACAATGCAGGTTCATTTTATTAAAATCGGTATGGGCTTAAAGGTGCACTCTGAGCTCTTGCATGGTTTCAGCGCAATTTCATTTTTGTCTCAAATCGTAGGCATCTCTCCTTGATCCGCTAGCTGCCTGCCCCCTGAACACACCGTGAAAAAGCCCAGTCTCGGGAGACAACACAGGGGTCGTAAACGTCAAACAAACACTAGAGGCACAGGATAGGCACCAAAATACAACAAACACGTTCCAGCCAATCATTGACAAGATGGTTGGGGGAGGGGCGGGGGTTAGGACAGTTACAGAAACATGGGGGGAGGGGCGAGCTTGCTCTGTTTTGTTTGAAATGTACTTGGAACGTCAACAGAAGTGACCATGCAGGAACTCATAGTGCACCTTTAAATAAACTCGATCAAATTACTGAATTCTAACAAAAAAACAACACCTACAGTTCATTGCCTTTGGAACCTGGCTCCAAAAGGGATCCCCCCATGCTAAAATGCCCAACTTTACAGCAGAAATAAACAGCTTTAGGCCCACTCTTGATCTCTATAGCTAAGTTCACCCTTGATGACATGCAGCACTTGGAGCGTCATTTTAGAAACCTACGGGTGAAGTCACGGAGACTACGTCCGTGAGAACGTGTCTCGACCCGTATACAGAAAGTGAACCAAAAAACCGTGCGTGTACTAGAAAAAAAAAAGGTAAAAATCATCTACTGTGTCCAGTCCACAGTGTGCTGTAGGAGGGCCCTTTGTGTTGTGATGGTGACTAGCATAATTATTAAAAACGATTAATACTTATTTATCTGTTATCGTCATCTCCTCACCGGTCTCTTTCGCTTTGCGCTCCTCCTCTGCCAGCTTGGCCTGCAGCTGCACCTGATTGGCTCTCAGACAGCGGTTCATCTCCTGCTCCTCCTTCAGCTCCTGGGTCAGCTTCAAGACTCGAGTGTTCAACTGGGTGCACCTGAACACACAAACACAGAGTCAGCCGTATGGTGGCAAGCTCCCGACAAAATCTGAACTACAGTTTATTACAACTTGGCTTTTATTTGTGTAGCTCTGGCTATAGGTTTCCTTTAATGGAACATTTAACGGCTTGCATTTTGACTTGTCACAACAGGAAAAGCACAGGTGGAACTGATCATCTTAATGATGTTGAACCAGCCAAAGCCCTGGAAATGTCACACCCTAATTAATGTTAATTTAACCTGGGCTTTTCCTGTTTTGACATGTCAAAATGTCAGCTGGGAAAATAGGTCTATTGTTGCACAGAAATTCTTATACCAGTTAAATCACATAGGATGTTTCATCCCACTTGAGGACCTACAGTATGCTTCATTGTCCAGAAAGGGTTGAATTCTGGGCAATGAGATCCCGTTTTTTAAACACAAATACGAAAGAATAACATCAAAAAACTAGAAAATGCATTTCCTGCAGAAAAATCCGTAAGAAGAAGTTGAAGTAGTGAGAATAGTTGGAAAAGTGGATGCATGCATGCTAGAAATAGAACCGACGCCTATTTTTCACGCGACACGCAAGTGTGTTGGAAGCGTTTCCAGGCAAAATAGAATAGGAAAAGATGTTTATATGTAATTTTGACACTAATACATATTAATAAATGACATGTTGTTTGAAAGTCTCTAGGTTTTGATATAAATGCAGAAATGTTTTAATTTTTCATTTAAAAAAAATATAAATCGATTTTCTAATATTGCACCTGTCAATACAGAACGAAATATTCTGTAGATTATTTTGCCGTCAATACTGATGACGTTGTCTTTGCTGTAATCAAATCAGTATATATGTACGTTTAACATGGTATTTCATTTTATCAATGGGAAGCATACATGTGTACAGACAAGGCTAGCAGCAGCAGCAGCGCCGCCTCAGACACGTTTCTGGTGTGTAGAAAAATCCACGCAGCCGCCACGCAACAGACACGCAACAGAAACGCCACGCTCACGTGACGCAGTCAGTGTGTAACCGGCCTATGAAGAAGGTGAAGTTGTAAGAAATGTGAAAAAGTGATAACTGTTCTAATGAATATGAATGTCTTTAAAAAGTTGAATAACAGCCATATTGTATGAAAGTTGTAGGTGTTACAACAGTGGCACAGCAGTGGCACAGCAGTGGCACAGCAGTGGCACAGCAGTGCCAAGCGAGCGACATCCATTCGACACACATAGCGACACCACAGTGGTAAACGTCTGCACACTGCAGTTCAGTGCGGCTGCCGCGTAGCACAAATCTCTCTTTTTTCTCTCTGTCTATTTTAAAATGAGTCATGAAGACAACAGCAAAGTCCATATTTACTTTAAATGAACTCAAACAAAGAGACATTTTCTCACCTCGTCTTAAAATAGTCAAAAATCAATACTAGAGTAACCTACTTCCTTGTCCAGCTGATGCAATAAATATGTAGAGGAGGAGAAATCAGAATGTAATCACTGTGGAACCATCATCAAATAGCTTCTCTCTCTCTCTCTCTCTCTCTCTCTCTCTCTCTCTCTCTCTCTCTCTCTCTCTGAAACTACACAAGAATACCTACGTTTTAACATATGAATTGTGAGCGTGAGAGCAATTTATAGACAACAGACAAAGATTATTTTTTAAGGCTCTGTGCTCTAGTGATGACATCACCCACTGTAAGTCACGCAATACACACCCATTATAATCGATGAAAATGCCTGAAATGAACACTAAACTTAAACAGTGATATCATAAAAACTGTAAAAGATATCAAACTGAGCTGGTCCAGGCAGAAACAGAGTCCCCGGCGGAAGAGACGACAACGGGTAACGCCAAAACGTCATATAGTTTGCTTTTGGTTTTTTGGCTCTTGTAATACGACAGATGATAGGAGAGAGATTTTGTTATGGGCTGGGATGGGGCAAAATTCAATAAAAACATTGTTAAAAAAAAAAAGTAACAATGAAAGAAACCAAAGCGTCAGTCTTACTTCTTCTCTATGCCCTGCTTGTCTTTGCTTAGTTCTCCGAACCGTCGCTCCAAGTTATCACAACGCTCCAGAGTCTCCTTAAATTTGGCCTTCATGTTGTTTATCTGTTAAAAGACATGTGTGTGCAGAGAATAATCAGAAAAAGATGCAAGAAAACTTAAAGACTTAAAAGACTTAAAGCCTGTATTGTTTATAGCACTCAGTACCTCCTCAGCGGTCTCCTTCTCCAGATGAACGATCTTATTCTCCCAGTAAATCCTCTGAGACTCCAGTTGACTCGTCAGCAGGTACGAGTACTGCAGACATGGAGAATTAATAATTTAATACATTTTGTGTTGATTTAGCAAACTAAGCATCAAAAGCAAATGCTTACCTCCAGTTGAAGACCGTCAATTTTCTCAGCGTGGCAGGTGTCGCCCTCGCACTCGTACTGCACCATCTTCCCGTCGTTCTTACTGGCCACCAGGCGATGCACGTAGTTATCTAGAACCACAAAGATCACCACGGGCTGGTCGGTTAGAGGAACCAAGAGTACCCAAACATCATTTTAAAGTCGGTCCATTGCATGAGAGCTGAAACAATCAATTAAAAGGTGCACTATGAGTTCTGCATGACGTCACTTCTGTTGATGTTCCAAGGACATTTCAAACAAAACAGAGCAAGCTCGCCCCTCCCCCCATGTTACTGTAACCATCATGACTAACTGACTAACTGTCCCTGACCCCCACCCCTCCCCAACCATCTTGTCAGTGATTGGCTGGAGTGGTTTGTTGTATTTTGGTGCCTAGCCTGTGCCTCTAGTGTTTGTTTGACGTTTACGACCCCTGTGTTGTCTCCTGAGACCGGGCTTATTCACGGTGTGTTCAGGGGGCAGGCAGCTAGCGGATCAAGGAGAGATGCCTACGATTTGAGATAAAAATGAAATCGCGCTGAGACCATGCAGGAACTCATGGTGCACCTTTAATCAACAGATAATTAATTGATATTGATGAACAATTTATCAATTTATTCACGCAAAAATGCACCCTTAACTTGAGGATTTGCTGCTTTTCTCCGTTTTATCATTGTGCTCTTGAAGAAAGCACCAAGGCACCTCACTGACTGACATCTCTCCATTTGTGCATGTATAGGACCAGAGCATGTGTGTATTTCAGGCCTATGTGTAGTGTGTTCTAACAACAGAGTGACACTGAAGATCAATAAAAAGTATAAATTAAAAAAGCATCTATATATCTCTATAAAACATGTCTAAACTTGTTAATCTTCTAGGTTATCTTCTGCCCTCTAGTGGCCAAAAGTGCTTGTGCTTAAAGCAGCTTTAATAGCTATACATTTTTGCTCCTAAAGATGTAATCTTGCAATTCACCATCACCATCCTCAACTAGCAACATGTGCCTGTTCATACATACAAACACACACACACACACACACACACACACACACCCCAACACCCCCCCCCCCACCGGCAAAAATCCAGTACCTCCTGCGTAGTCCCAAACACGGTGGTTGGTGAGCTGCATAGCGTAAGTATGCTGCGTTTCCTCAAAGTGCTTGTAGGCATGCCGGCTGACATAGCGACCACAACCGATGTGCCCGCAGATCAAACAAATCCACAGGTTCTACAGGAGGAAAAAAATGACATGTGGGGTGAGCAAAAAAAGGTTAATTAAAAGCTAAATCAATTTAAGAAGAAGATCCAGTACAAGACAAAGAGCTACACAGACTGATATCAGTTACCTCCTGCACTCCACACTCAAAGCACTTGTTCTCTTCAACTGGTTCTGGTGTTTGACAGTATCTACACACAGGACACCTGAAAACAGAGCCAAACACATTCATCTATTGTGACAGGGGTGTGTTCACTGGTCCTTTGTGAAACAGAAGAATACACGCAAAGAGGAGGACAAAGACAAACATCCCGTGACATGCTGGAGAAATAACCAGTGGACTAAGAATCAGGTGAGAGAGCACAGAGCATGTGATTCTGTCATCAGTGAGAAGGTTCCTTTATGTACAGGGTTGTAAACCAGTCCTATATTTACACTAAATATCACCAACGGTTGCATACATGCAGTTGGAGTGTCAGTGATTAAGATAAACCCAAAGCAGATGGACAGCACTGATTTTTAGTCACATCATTGATAGAAAAAAGGTCAGAAATAAGCTCATCTCAAAGCTAACAACACATAGGAAACACAGGACAGCGTAGTAATTCCAGTGGGTGTGTGTGTGTGTGTGTGTGTGTGTGTGTGTGTGTGTGTGTGTGTGCGTACAACTCACGAGGCATCTTCCCACCGCTGGAGACACTGGCTGTGAAAGCTGTGGTTGCAGAGAGTGGTGAGGATGCCGTTAACCGACTCGTCCATTCTCTCCAGGCACACGGTGCACTTTGGCAGCTCGGTGAGCTCCATCACTGGCAGACTGGCTCCCTGAGGAGGGGGGGGGGAGAGGGAGAGAGAGTGAGTCAGAGGAAAAAGGGGAGGAGATTAGAGAAAGGAAACTATTTAGGATCAAAAGTATCCAGTTTTCACTCATTTCTTCCTATAATCAATTAAAAGTGCTGCAGCTGTGTTTGGTTACAACGGTCACCATAGATATCAATCAGTCAACATTTATTTATATAGCCCTTTACTGCAACCAGCAGGTATCCAAAGTGCTACACATCAAGGACCAAGAATAAAAACACAACAACCAGTTAAACCAGAAAAGGTTACATAAAAGCAGGAGGAAGAAAGGGAAATGTCACAGTGCTACTATGTATTAAAAGCCATTCTAAATAAATAAGTTTTCATATTATAAATTAAAAAAGAGCTACATCTGTAATAGTTTGAATCGGGGCAGCAACTACAAAAGCGCGGTCACCCCACAGTTTGGACCTCGACCTTAGGACTCCTTAAAATTCGAAGGGTTAAAATCTCAGAAAAATATGCCAGGGCCAAGCCATTAATGGCCCTAAAAACAAACATTAACATCTTAAAGTCGATTCTAAAACACACCGGGAGCCAGAGGACAGAGTAAAGAATGGGACTAATGTGTGCACGCCTGGAGGCATTTGATAAAAAGCGACTAACAGTTATTTTCATCGATTATTCCAATGACTACTTTCTCAACTAATAAATTTGTTGTTTGGTCGACAAAATGATAATGATAATGATAGTAGTGATAAAAACCCAAAAGATATTCAGCTTACAATGACAATAACAATGACTTTTTAAATAATATAATATGATATTTTTATATCAGATATTTTTTGTTAAATAACTAACCTTTTAAATGACTAATTGTTTCAGCTTTAAGAATAAACTTGGAAATCTATTCTTATGGGTATATTTACCTCGTCAGACCTTATAACCTCCGCCCGCTCCACATAGACCATTTGGCACACTGCGTCCTCTATGGAGTTGAACTGGCGGCCATTACACGCTGTGTAAAAACTGTCTGCGTCTGCCTACAATAAGACAGAGAAGGAAAAAAGCAGCATCAAGTCAGATGGTGACTAAAGTCAGAAATATAGAGGCACAAA
The DNA here is from genome assembly GCF_008315115.2 of Sander lucioperca. Classification (NCBI taxonomy): domain Eukaryota; kingdom Metazoa; phylum Chordata; class Actinopteri; order Perciformes; family Percidae; genus Sander; species Sander lucioperca. The sequence goes on from NC_050186.1 coordinate 12,485,078, forward strand.
CTTACACATACATTACAAAGAGTCCAAAGTCTACGATATAGCTCCAAGCTAACAGTGTGGTTGTGTCAGAGAAAACAGCCCATTAATGGGAGCGAGAGCTGAGCCCTGAGGGGAACACAAGTGATTGGGAGACAGTTTGGGACAACATTTTCCATTGCTCCAAGAACCCAAATCACCAGCAGATCCACTTCAACATATGCCATAGGACATACTGGACTCCTCAGAAGAGATACGTCTCTAAAGTCATTCCCAGTCCCTATTGCACGTTCTGTCAACCTGAACAAACTGGAACTTTCCTACACATGGTTTGGGAGTGTGAACAGGTGCATGAGTTCTGGAATAAAACAACATCAATAATATCTGATGTGATAGGATGTCGAATTCCTACTGACCCGATTGTTCTGTTACTTAATGACGATTCTAAATTACATCTGCTTGGGAGACAGAAGAAAATTTGGCTAGCCGGCTCAACTGCAACCAAGAAAATGATAGCTCACCGCTGAAAATGAATATTTCTAGAACATTGTTGAACTGAACTCTGCTTCGTGTCGCTTTCTTCTGCGAGATCTCGCAACTGCTTTCTGAATCAACTCACAGAGGTTAGGCCAGTAGATGACGAGGATACGAACCACAAAACAATCAGTTAGAATTATTATTAATTGTTATTCGTAAAGAAATCATGATTATGCTGAGATCTTAAAAAACATTGGATTGTTTTATAACACTTACCTCCTAAAAACTAAAATGTAAAAAAGAAAAACGGTCAACAAAATCATGATTATGCTCTTACCTGTGTACAGAACTTAATCAGGACCATATACTGGTTAGGGGTCGGGTCCCGTATGATCTTCATATGCTCCATGACATCATTAAAAGGGGCCAAAAGCTTCATGAGGTCATGGCTGGTCATGGTCGCGGGGACAGTCAGGATGCACACCATAGCGCTGCGTCTTACATCCTCAGTCAGTGATGTCATTTTGCTACAAAAGAAAACAGCCATATTGAAACAGCAGATATGGACAGCATCTCATAGCTCTTAAATTGCCTCCTTGACTCCTCCACTTGCCTCCCTTCCTCATGTCTTAGTCTCTCCCACCGAGGAGGCACGGGAGAGACGCGAGGAGATCACGGGAAGAGAGGCAACGAGGAAATGTGTTTTAGAGGGATGAGACGTCCTTTCCTCTGAAGCGTCACGTGACTTCGTCATCTGTTTGGGCGGAGTTAGCAACTCCTTCAGCTGCACGGCTTCCAGGAAGGCTGCTCTCGTGTTTCCTCACTAGGGTTGGGTACCGAAACCCGGTTCCACTATGGAACCGGTTCCTACGCAACCGGTAGGAATCGGACCGGATTAGAACGCAAAATTTGGTTCCTCCTGTCGGTTCCACTTAATGTGTCGACTGAAATATTTTCCCTCTGTTGCTCCGAAACGGAGGTAAAAATATCACACTTTCTCTGCAGTCTACCGTTAGCTAGCTACCGTAAATGTAGGCTACTTTTAAAATGCCATATTTTCCCTCTGGGCTCACAAAAAAAACAAAAAAAAAAACACACTCTATAAAAGTCTTTCTTTGATGTCATTTTTCAGTTTTTCAAGAATCGGTTTAGGAATCAAAATCGTTTTAAAAGTACCGGTTTGGCATCGAAATCGCAAAAATCCAAATGTTGCCCAACCCTAATCCTCGCCCACGGCTCCTCAGAGATCCCCCCCTCGATGCTCGGTCTTCGGGGCAGAAATAAGAGCTTTGAGACGGCCTTCACCGAGGAGGGACAGAACTACTTCTGGTTCAGCCGAGGACCGAGGAGTCGAGGAGCTGTCAAATGAGGGTTATGAGATGCGGCCAGGGTCTGAAACAATGAATAAACGTGTCAGATGGGACTCACTTGGTCTTGTAGAGGTGCATGATGCCATGGACAATCTCCACTGACGGGTTTCCGCTGAAGAAAGAGATCTGGTCCGGCAGCTGTTTGGAGGGGGAGTCAGGAGTAGCGCCTGTCGCCTCGTTGGTGTCCTGTGAAGCCTCAGTGCCCTCCAGACCGTCTGCTTCAGCCTGCGCAGCCGGAGGTCCACTGTTCGGCTCTGATGAACCACCGGGGTCTTCGCCTCCTCCTTTATCTACAATGAATAATAATAATTCATTACATTTATATAGGGCTTTATCATAGACACTCAAAGAGCTTCAAGGGGGAGGACTACTCTCTAACACCACCAATGTGTAGCACCCACCTCGGTGATGCACGGCAGCCTTACGGCGCCAGATGCTCACCACACATCAGCTTTGGTAGAGAGGGAGGGGAACATATTTTTAGTGGTGGGAAAAACCAAAGGACCCGGAGAAAACCCACGCAGACACGGGGAGAACATGCAAACTCACAGAAAGGCCCGGGACGACCAGGGTTCGAACCCGGTACCTTCTCGCTGTGAGGCCACAGTGCCAACCATTGGGCCACCGTGCTGAAAACATAGTAGTTTCATCATTTGATGTATTTTAAGAATTAGGTTGGCAATATTCTAGTTTATTGTCAATGCAAACCAGGGGTCAGCAACCTTCTTTTATTTTTATTTTTAAAGATTTACATTTATTTATTTTTGTTTTTAACTAGGGCTGCAACTAACGATTATTTTCATAGTCGATTATTTTCTCGATTAATCGATTAGTTGTTTGATCTATAAAAATGTCAGAAATGGTGAAAAATGTGGATCAGTGTTTCCCAAAAGCCCAAGATGACGTCCTCAAATATCTTGTTTTGTCCAAAACTCAAAAGATATTCAGTTTACTGTCACAAAGGAGAGAAGAAACTAGAAAATATTCACATTTAACAAGCTGGAATCAGAGAAATCTTATTTTTTTTTAATAAAAAAATCACTCAAACGATTAATCGATTATCAAAATAGTTGGCGATTAATTTAATAGTTGACAACTAATCGATTAATCGTTGCACCTCTATTTTTAGCACAACACATACAACTCACAACATGGACACATCACCTTACCCTGCAGAGATCTGAGGAGCAGTTAACCATAGTCCTCATAAATCACTAGAGTTTAAAATTCTGACGCAAACAAAATGGAAGGTAACAGACATCCGGCCGAAAAGAAGGACATCCAGCGGAATTTCCGGCGGCAACGGAGCAATATCGGAAGTGGAACGTTGTAGATATAGGGTGCTTCTCATGTCCCTTATTTGATAGATCCTCGACTCCTCAGTCCTCCGCTGAACCGGAAGTAGTTCTGTCCCTCCTCGGTGAAGGCCGTCTAAAAGCTCTTATTTCTGCCCCGAGGAACGAGGATCGAGAATTGGAGGGATCATCGAGGAGCTATAGGCGAGGAAACACGAGAGCAGCCTTCCCGGAAGCTGTGCAGCTGAAGGAGTTGCTAACTCAGCCCATACAGCTGACGAATTTATGTGACGCTTCAGAGGAAAGGACATCTCATCCCTCTAAAACACATTTCCTTGGTTCCTCTCTCCTAGCACAATTTCCTTGCGTCTCTTCCAGGCCTCCTCAGTGGGAGGGACAAAGACGCGAGGAAGGGAGGCAAGGGGAGGAGTCAAGGAGGCAATTTAAGCGACATTAGAAGCACCCATAGACTAATCAGTGTGTCATATCAGCATTACACCTGCCATCATCTACCGAGCCCGCTCAGGCAGTGTTATTTTATTCCCCTACTAGCCAATCAGAGGCAGAGTGAGGCGGGTCTTGGTGGAATTTCCAGCTTCATGTGCTTACCCGGGCTGGGCTCAAAGGTTTCTATAACCATGTCCCCCATGGCTCTGCTACCAATGTGCTGGTGCAGTACACCTGCTCTTTCCAGATCCGTCTTTCCACTCAGAGTGTGTTTGGCTACACCCAAAGCCTTCTCCTGCAGTTCCTTCTCCGACATGCCTTCAACTGAACACAAGAGACACAAGAAAACAGCGCTGTTTTCAGCTTTGTGACGATGCACTTTCCAGCTGATCCAAGAGGCTTTTTAAATACTTTATTTAGCTTAAGAAGTAGCATTTTCTCAACAAATAAAGGAAGACTTCATCCTTCAGTTCATCACAAACATTCAACATCAACACATCTGTAGATGCGAGGTTTTCACTGGACAGGAAGGGGAGGAAAAGTAACTAAAGCTGTCAGACAAATGTAGTGGAGTACAAAGTACAATATTTACCTCTGAGATGTAGAGGAATACAAGTATAAAGGAGCAGGAAATGAAAAGTACAAGTACCTTAAATGTGTACTTAAGTTCTTGAGTAAATGTACTTGGATACATTCCATCACTATTCAATAAATAATGTCTACTTTTGAAAACACTTAAACTGGTTAACAGCTGTGATGTTAGACTCCTCAGTGTGTCGCTTATCACTGCTGGTTAGCTTCGTGGCTAACTCAACACAAACAGTGACTTTCATGTTTAACGTTTTATGAGAAACTTAACTCACCAGCTGAGTACTGGAAACCTTGTGGATAAGGAGACTGGTCGGCTAATTCCAGACGGATAACAACCAGAGACACACTCATGTGTTATAAAAGACACGACCACTTTTTACAAAGAACAAAACAACCCGGTGACAGCTAGCTAGCAAGCTAACGGCTAAATATAAGTAACAGAAGGGCAGTTAAAGCAAAAACGCCTTTTAGTCCAGTTACGCCAGTACGTTAGTCATACTGGCTTGGTATTTGCCGACCATGAACACAAACACTTGTGTTTTGATACTACCCTGTGGTTGTCTAAGACTTTAGCTAGCTTCGCTATGTATTCACAGCTGTTTCTTTCTAGCATGCGGCTCTTCTTCGTGTACAAAAGCAGTGAATATTAACTTTGCGTGTGTTGCTGCCACCTACAGCGACTAGCTGTGTACTGCACCCGTTATAGACGTACAGCGGCTTGCATAAGTGACTACACCCATGCTAAAGTTGACTAAAAAATCATCTTTTGGAAGTTGATCTTAATGCCTTAATAAAAAAAAAAATAGGAAAAATTCAACCTTTAAGGACACCAATTTTCTTTGTGAATAAATAATGTATCGTAAATAAATAAATGTTCTTCCTTAAAATACAGGGGGCATACGTATATACACCCCTATGTTAAATTCCCATAGAGGCAGGCAGATATAAGATTAAAGGCCAGTTATTTCATGGATCCAGGATACTATGCATCCTGATAAAGTTCCCTTGGCCATTGGAATTAAAATAGCCCCACATCATCACATACCCTTCACCATACCTAGAGATTGGCATGGTTTTATTTCAGTTAGCCTAATAGCTGGTTTGATTTGCATTGAGAGACGATTTTATGGAAAGTACCCCATGCCAATCTCTAGGTATGGTGAAGGGTATGTGATGATGTGGGGCTATTTTAATTCCAAAGGCCAAGGCCCTCATACTCTGCTTCTGACTGGCTAGTAGTCCTTACCTAGGTACTGTCAGGACACGCCCTCATACTCTGCTTCTGACTGGCTAGTAGTCCTTACCTAGCTACTGTCAGGGCACGCCCTCATACTCTGCTTCTGACTGGCTAGTAGTCCTTACCTAGCTACTGAGCATGTGCGACTCCCAACAAAGATGTTACAGCAGTGAGAGGTCTCACTCTGTAGCTAAAACAGAGAGCTCAACACACAGGGTGAAAAGAGGAGCTGCAGCAATGTGCAGTACAACAAATATATGGTGTTTTTTGAAAATTAAACCATGTAAACCTATTTTGGTACAACCTCTAAATACAATTCTGAACCTGAAGATGAGCATAATATGAGCACTTTAAAAATATAAAAAGACATTGCACAACCAAGTTCTCACATTTACTTTTTATTTTAAAAAAGCTTTGACATTCCAGTGTTTCTGTTTTCCATTTTCTAACAAAAGAGGGTGGTGAGATGACACTCCAGATTGTCAACCATTATTCTGAACCTCAACAACAACAACAACAACAACAACACGTGGTCAGATCACAAACATCTTCTCTCCAGCCTTGGATCCATTCAGACAGACGGGGCTCGAGTGTTGAAAAGACAAAGAGGCATTTATTAGCAGATGTCTATGTGACTGTAACAGATTAAGGAAGGATTAGGAAGGGGAGGGTTCACAATTTACTCACATGTTCCCATTGCTCTGCCAAATTCCTAATAAAATAGTAAAACAAAAATCCAACTGCACACTACCTGCAGTCGTCCATCAGTACTTCTGGGTGATACTTGTAAACTACGTCTGCTAGAGCTGTAAAGATTAATCGCTTAGTTCTCAACTATTCAATTAATCACCAACTATTTAGATAATCAATTAATCGGTTTGAGTCACAAAATTCTCTGATTCCAGCTTGTTAAATGTGAATATTTTCTCGTTTCTTCTCTCCTCTGTGACAGTAAACTGAATATCTTTGAGTTGTGGACTTAAGACATTATGAGGACGTCATCTTGGGCTTTTGAGAAAGCGATCGAGACTTTTCACCATTTTCCTGACATTTTATAGAACTCATCCATTCATCCAGAAAATAATCCACAGATTAATCGACAATTAAAATATTAACGTTAGTTGCAGCCCTAGCGGCCTTGATCTCTCATTGGTTGTGTAGAAGATGCTCATTTTTCTGAGAAGATGCTGAAGCTGATGAAATTGTTTTTGTTGGGGGGGGGGTCTTAAACAGGAATGACAAAAAAACATGAACACAGGACAAATGTTATGGCATCTACTGCAGCTGCTTTTAAGAAAAAAACACACCAATATCCTTTCACACTCAACTCTGAAAATGCTGCTTCAACGCTTTTATTTACAATTAGGTCCAATGGTTGTCTGGGAAACACACCTGTGTCTGGGTTTGAGCTGTTTAAATGACGGAAAGGAAATCCCCCAGAATATAATAACTCTACAGAGCTGCATCGTGGATTAATGCAACTATAGTAATGTCTGTACTATCAGATGTGGGTCAAAGTGAGACAAACCCCTCTTAATGTTCTGGTCTGGACTGAACAAGAACACACTGTATTCCAAAAACATGCATTCTAACAAATTATATTAATGTCTGCACTTTGTTATCATGATTTCCTTGCATTCCCTACTGATGCTTTTAGCTAGAAAGACTGTCCATGCCTGCAGTGATATATCGTGGATGACTGGAGAAGAAAAACATTGTTCATGGTGAAGATAATCACACGTGGTCTCTTAAATAACTGTAATCAGACCAGTCTTACAGGAACTTACCAGACTGTTGTAACTGTTCTATTATTTGCCTTTACCCACTTAGACATATCCATCATTACTGATGATTATTTTGTGAAAGCACCAAAACTCAACACTACAATATCGTTGCGTTATCGATATCAAGGTATTTGGTCAAAAATATCGTGATATTTGATTTTTTCTGTATCGCCCAGCTCTACAGTGGACATGTTTACAAGCACCACTTCTACTGGGGGTTAAAAAGAATAAGAAAAGAAACGAAAGTGGCAGACTTTAAAAAAAAAAAGAAGAAAATAAAAGGTCCTTTAACTGATCCCACCACTGCTCTTTATAATACTGCAACTACAGAGGGGGCTCCACTTTCAAAGCAGCACACAAGATACACAAAGCAAAAGAAGAAGTAGACATGACCGTGATGGGGAAACTTCAGTCTGCAGGTGGCCAGGTGTCCATATTTCCAAAGAGTGCTTCAGTTCAATGCAAAATTGTGCCTGCTTGCTCTTGACGGAGAGATACAGCTGGAAAAGCAGCACGTTGAAGTAACTTTCCTTACTTAGTGTTAACAGTCCAAGGTATGTGTGTTACTTTGATTGTTCTCACCAGAAAAACTAAGTAAAGGAATAAAAAGAGGAAACATAACTGACAAACAGAGTAGTGGTTTATTGTGTCTTATATTCTCACTCAGTCCAGGAGAGTTGTGGTAGTTGCTCTTTACTATGTACAATAATTTATTAGATTAGTTCATCTAAAAACTGCTCATTCCTTCTTTTTTTTTTTCTCTAATTTGCTCGGTTTCTTTTTAAAGGAGCATGACTATTTTTCCTCATTTTGACTTATAACTGCTGTATAAATTCATGAGTTTACTTACAAGCTTGTGTGCTCTAAGAGTTGCAAATGTTCCAGTGGTGTGTGTGCGGGGTTGCGTTTGTGTGTTGAAGTGGAAAAAAAAAAAAAAAAAAAATCCAGATTGGAGATCTCACAAACGCTGAGTTGAGAAATACGCAGGGAAGGAAGGAGGTCAGTGACGACTGTGCGCTCGAGCGGGTTGTAGGAGTAGGAGGTTAGCTGTTGGGCCGACAGACGGTGGTCTAAGGGTGGCGGGTGGCGGGGGGGGTGGGAGGCTGATGGTGGGGGTAAAGTCATCTGCATTTTGGGGGGTGTGGGATGGTGTTCAGATCTTGAGGTTCTTTATAGTTTCTGCTCTCTTCTTGAGCAGATCTCCCACCTCCTGTAGGGAGCGCAGGTAACTGCTCTGCACCTTGTCCATAGCAGCCTTCATAAACGACGCTTCCTCCTGAAACACACAACACAGAGGGAGCCCGTCAGCTGACCATGCACGGTGAAAACTGCAACTGAAAAACTTTTAAATCAAGGCTGAAGACAGATTTTGCTGGACGATAATCCCAGAAATGATTGCGATAAAACGATAATATTGTCATTCTGAGACCATTTTCATCTGATATAATGATAATGGCATAATAATGCAGGTACGCCTTTTCAAAGATCAATCAACTTTTATTTCTAAAGAACATTTAACACTGGAACTGGAAGACATTTTAAATATCCTCAATAAATGAACAAAACAATCAAAAACAAGGAATAAAATGGAAATTATTTTCAGGCTGCAATAATTTCCATTTAAAAATTATCGAGCTCATTTTTATTTATCATGCGATTAATTGATTTATTGCATATTGCGACAGGCCGGTCGCATCGGTTAGGGCTGCACAATATATCGTTTTTTTATCGCATATCAACTGGCGCAATATAGATATCGTGAAAGGTTGCGACATATTGCACTAGACACTACGAGATTTTTTATGTTAGTTGAAAGAAAATAAGTGTAGAAAACTGCACTTTAAAGTGTAACTCATTCTTTTTTAGTGGGGCCTGTTATTGTCAATTCAATCTTTAATTTGTTCAATAAAAGAATGTTAGAAACGATTTCCTTTTATTTGTTTTAAATCCAACAAGCGATTTGTTCTATTGTAGAAGAATACTGAAAGCAGCAGAAATGCAGAACTGAGTACATTTTAATATCTGTTAAATTATCCCAAGTAATATCGTTATCGCGATATTCAACAACATTATCGCTTATCACATATTTTCCTCGTATCGTGCGGCCCTATTTTCGGTTTGATGCTGCCATTTTTAATTAATTGTTCATTACTTAAGGCTGATTTATGCTTCTGCGCCAAATCGATGCCGTGGGTATGTACGTAGGTACGTGGAGATACCGACCATACGCCGGATCCTTCACCGTTAAAGGATGGATACCCGAACCGGAAAGACACCAGAAAGCTCTGCGTGGAGCCTCTGCAGAACCATAAATCAGCCTTTACCCTGCACTGTTACTTTTATTCCGGTCTTATAACAATTTTTCTTTTTTAAGATTATTATTTTGGGCATTTTAGGCTTTTATTTTGACAGGACAGCTGAAGAAATAAAAGGGGGGGGGGAGAGAGAGAGAGAGAGAGAGAGAGAGAGAGAGAGAGAGAGAGAGAGAGAGAGAGAGAGAGAGAGAGAGAGAAGGATTGACATGTAGCAAAGGGCCGCAGGTCAGAGTCGGAGCCGAACCTGCGGCCGCCGCGTCGAGGAGTAAACCTCTATATATGGGCGTGCGCTCTTACCAACTGAGCTACCCGGGCGCCGGTTTTATACTATTTCAAAACATAATATTCTTTCCATTCAAGGCAGGAAGTCAACTGAACGTATCCACAGAAAATACAGAAGGGGATTTTCCAAAGAGGACCAGAGGGCAAAAAACAAAACAAAGACCAAGAGCAGCTTCTCTCCTATAAATAAATAGTTAATCTGTAGCAAAAACAGATGAACAGTTTATATTCCGCTCCGTGTTCCTTTCTTGATTTGATCCAATGCTTCAATGAAATCAGGAGGAGCTGTGAGGAGCTTCCATTTACCTTTGTGTTGTTTCTCTTTGAATAAAAAAGGAAATGTGTTGATAGAAGTAATGAAAGGAGGGAAAGCAAAACTGTTCCTGTGTCGGCACACTCACCTCTGTGTGTCCTTCCAAGCTTAAACCGGCCAGTTTAAGGGCCGTCACGCCAGTCTCTTGCCCCTTTATATAGTCCAACGCCTGGGTGAGCAGGTCCTGCAAGCTCCCCGTCAGCTCCTGGAAGCCACACACCACCGCCGGCTGCAGGAGACACACATCAGCAGCCATCAGGTCAGCGAGGGAACTACAGATTACTGGGTTCCTCTTTTCTTTTTTTTCTTTTTTTAAAATCAATTTTTTATTGAGAAAGGCACAAGATTAACAACATAGCACATCACAGATGTATCCCTCTCTTTTTTCAGCCCCCTTATTCCCTTAACACATACATACGATGTAAAACATTCCAAAACTAAAACCCAAAAGTGTACCTCCACTTCAAATGCAAGGTTTATGAAAGCATTGGGACCTTTTTTTTTTTTTTAAAACTCATTCCAGGCTTTATCAATTCTTGTTAATCAAGCACAGTTTAATGGAATTACAGCCTAGCCATTCGCTGATACTGACGTTTGCTCACTGGCAGTGGCTTGTGATTTTGATCTCTTTTATTGTTGTTGTTTTAATATATGTGGCATAAGTTTTCTATTTTTTATTTATTCCTTTCATATAACTAGAGATGTTCCGATACCGATACCAGTATCGGCTCCGATACTGCCTAAAACGCTGGTATCAGTATCGGGAAGTACTGGAGTTTATGCAGTCAAATAAGTTGGCGTGTTCCTTTAAATGGCTATTTTATATTGAAATCTTACATTAAAAATAGAACTGGGCAGCAACCCACGCGTATCGGCACAAAATGACCTTCTTCAGGCCCTCAAGAACCTTGGACCTTTTTTCTCTTTCAAAGTTTTGTGTTCCCTTTTCCAAAGAGCACCTTCATGATTGGTTTTGAACTTCCGAGCACTCCCAGACTTTTTTTTTCTGCTTAAGCCACATGCATGGATGTTTAAGAGGAGGATTAAAAAGGGGGGGGGGGGGAACTGTACCAGAGCTGTGTTTGTATCCTTTTTCTTCTTCTTCTTCTTCTGTAGACTAGTCTTGAGTGGTCGGAGGATCTTGGCACAGTGACTAGCCATCCACAAGACTATGCACACCGTCTGTGCAGAATAACATCAGCATGTTAAACACATCAGATCCAGAACACAGTAGGCAGGACACCGTGTGCAAGCGGAGATGTCTCACCTCAACAAAGAAGATTAGGTTTTCTAATAAGGAGGGCCGGGTTTTTAATTTGCTGTCTTTCATTTCCAATACATCCCCTTTGCATTTATTCAGTATTTCTGTGCAGAGAGAGAAGAAAACATGAAGCATGTCAGACACAGGATGAACGTCTGCAGGCTCACTGCGCTAGAGCGTTAGAGATCCAGCTGCTAACTCACCTTGAAGCTGAACTACTAATGATATGAAGCCGTTACAGATCTGGGTTTGAAGCTCTGACGACTCATCTAAGGAGGGGAAAAAGAAAGCAAGACGAAGGTGAGTGTAAAAGATTAAGGCAACAGCATTGATAGGGCTGAATGATTCGTCGCTTTCAAACCGAAATCGAGATTTGAAAGAATGCGATTGGCTAATCGTGAAGACCGCAATTAATCAAATGTGCAATATTTAACTGAATGTTTGGTGTAACATTTTTTTATTCCTCTTTTTATTATTTTATTTACTGTTTTTTTATAAGATAAATGCTGGAATAATGTTACATATCACAGATTGTTTACAGAAATGTCCTATTTCCATTTCCTATTACTTTACTTACTTTATTTAACATGACGGTAGAAGGTGTGTGTGTGTGTATATGTATGTATGTATGTATGTATGTATGTATGTATGTATGTATGTATGTATATATATATATGCTGTCAGAATTAACGCGTTAATCGCAATGCGATTAAGGGTCAAACATAATGCATTCTATTTTTTTTTTTTTTTTTTTTAAATCGTATTAATCGCATGCCGCCATTTATTAATTTATTTTCACTTCACTCGGCTTTGCGTCATGCCTAACAGGTTACTATTTTGCCGTACTTCCTCGTAACACATCCTGCTGCTGCAGGAATAGCAACGCGGATATGTCTGCACTTCTCTCTGATGCTCTGAAACAGACGTTACAGGAAACAGAAACATCGCTGCACGTGACGCTAGTTAACGCTACACTCGACAGCAGCTAACGTTAGCCTACCGTTAGCTAGTTAACACTATACTCGACAGCAGCTAACGTTAGCCTACCGTTAGCTAGTTAACACTATACTCGACAGCAGCTAACGTTAGCCTACCGTTAGCTAGTTAACACTACACTCGACAGCAGCTAACGTTAGCCTACCGTTAGCTAGTTAACACTATACTCGACAGCAGCTAACGTTAGCCTACCGTTAGCTAGTAGCTGGATTAAACACGGTTACAATGCTGACAGCTAACGCTAAACGGTGTAAAGTTTGTCTGTATTTCACTGTAGAGGATCCAACACCGGGATGTAACAATCTACAGCTGCTGTTGTCGGAAAAACACAGACGGTGCGTTCAATGAAACTGGTAATTTACAGCCTCGTGGTGCATTCAAAGTTATTGTTAAATTCAAATGTGTGACTAGATTAAATACATAATAAACAAATACAAATCTTAAAATCAAGTTCATAAAGTCATTTTCTTTGCATTCATTTGATTCCCAATCAAGATCCACTGGTAAGAATGGCTTTCCATTGTTAATATGGACTTAAAAACTGTTCTGAAATGCAAAATAATAGAATTTTAATCATGTGATAAAACATGTGATTAATCGCGATTAACTATAGAAAATCAACGATTAAGAAAATGTAATCATTTGACAGCCCTAATATATATATATATATATATATATATATATATATATATATGTGTGTAGATGCATCAACTGAACTGAGGCAACTTTTGTGATAAATGTTCTGTGTTTGTGTTGTTGTGTTTGACTGTTCAATGTTTCATGCTTATTAAAAGAAAAACACTCATACGCATGTTCTCATCCCTGCATAAGAATATAGAGCAGTTCTGATGGTGTCTCATGTTATAATGTTTTATCTGTTACACAGTGGATATTGAACTTTAGATAAAAAAAAAAATAATTTTAAAATCAAAAATCTAATTGTAATCGCAATATCTGGCAGAAAGATCGCAATTAGATTGGTGGGGCGGCAGTAGCTCTGTCCGTAGGGAGTTGGGTTGGGGAACCGCTGGTTCAAGTCCCCGTATGTACCGAAGTACCGAGGTGGACTGGTAGCTGGAGAGATGCCAGTTCACCTCCTGGGCACTGCCAATGTGCTCTTGAGCAAGGCACCGAACCACCGAACCACCAAACCACACCTCCACCCCCCAACTGCTCAGGGCGCCTGTTCAGCAGTCACAGCCCACTCACTCGGACATCTCTCCATTAGTGCACGCAAAGGACGTGAGCACGTGTGTGTGTGTGTATTTCAGGCCTGTGTGTAGTGTGCAGTGTTTCCTCTATGTAGATTTTGTAGTGGCGGCCCGCCATGGCAAAATTTCTGCCGCCACGGTATCAGAAATGGGGCAGGCGCACAATGTAGTCGCGGTTGCCTTTTAAACTAGTCAGAGGTTATTGGGCCCGTCCAGTTTAACTCCACATACTGTTGTGTTGATGGAGTTTATTGTCAAAACGTTCGCTTTCTTCCGAGTCGACTATTGATCAGAGAGACCTGCCCCCACTGCTAAAAAAAAAAAAAATCCTAAAAGGACACACTGGTGTGTAATAACAGCAGAGTGTAAATTGTAATTTCCCCATTGGGGATCAATAGAGTATACATTAAATTAAATTATAGATTGTTTCCCTAAATCGTTCAGCCCTAATTGTTGATCTTCCATCTCTTCTTACCGAGTGAGACGGTCTCCAGCTCCTGCAGGTGGACAGACAGCTGGAGGGCTGCAGCCTGGCACTGACAGCTCCCACTGGACAGAGCGGGGGCCAGGCGGGTGGAGGGGGGGCCCAGGAATGGATACTGCAGTACAACAAAAAACATCATTACAGCAACGTCTAGGGCTGCAACTAACGATTATTTTCATTGGCGATTACTCTGTCAATTATTTCCTTGAATAAATGGATTAGTTGGTTTGGATTGTAAAATGTCAGAAAATGGTGCAAAATGTGGATCAGGGTTTCCAAGATGACGTCTTCAAATGTCTCGTTTTGTCCTCAACTCAAAGATATTCAGTTTACTGTGACAGAGGAGAGAAGAAACTACAACATATTCACATTTAAGAAGCTGGAATTGGAGAATTTTAACCTCTCTTTCTTTAAAAAATGACTCAAACCGACTGAACAGATCTGTTACCTTCTCTGTCCCGATTTCAAATGTGGACAAATCCCTGTGAATGTGTGAAGTCTAACAGTTTCTCAGTCTCTCATCCCTTTTTTTTTTTTTTGATCAAGGTCTCTTTTATTTTCAAATATAACAAACAAAAGATATACAATTCACACATGAAATAGTCAAGTCTAGTTCCTGTCTATACAAACAACCCAAACAACTCCCCAGTGCCCCCCACCCACAGGTACTGGACCCCGAGCAAATTTCCATACATCCCGACAAGCTCAAATATGAGTCTGCAGATTCATACATATATAATTCAAATATCTAAGTAAATAAAAGAAAAAGACATCTTCAATAAATAATAATAAAAAAATAATAATAATAAAAAAAAAAATATGCTCACACAATTGGGTTACATAGAAATGTTAGTAGCTGATTTTCTCGTGATATTATTGAGTAATTATGTATGAGACGGATGTCGGCTGGTGTTAATGTTTGTACGTGTGACGAGTGAATCAGCGAGATTGATTTTTACTTATCTTTCACAAACATGTACTTCCTGTAGGACTGGGCATCGTTCAAAAATGTTCAACAGCGGTGACAATACCGTGCCTTCGATACCGGTTCCTTAACGATACATTTTTCGATACCCATTTTATAAAGCAAAAAGAAATTACAAGATTACACAAATCTTTTTATGTATTATTCAGCTCCTATTACGTCTCTGTGTAACATGGAGTCTTTCCTGTGTGTCTCTGCGACGTGTAACGTCAGCCAATCACAAACGTTATTAGATCTTATCAGGAGCATTACTGCTTATTGGCCTCTGACTTCTGGGGTTTTAATTCCAACATAAACATTTTAGCTGCCTTTATGTATTTTTCTTTTTGTTAAACATGTTTGATATTTTCACATTAAAATCCGTTTTTATAGCCTACAAAGCCTATGAACCTAACGTTTACCTTGTCATGGATCCTATTCTTACCCTGCATGATTAACCTGAAAATCAGTATTGAATTTCTTTACTTTTAGTCTTACATTTTTTTGTTTAAGTACCTTACTCTCCGATGTCCGCAGGCACCTTGTATATTTTTGTGTATTTAGATTTTTGATTAATGTAAAATTTGTCACAATATATTTTTTTTTTGTAATTGACTGTAATTCTGAGTTACAGTACATAGTACAATTTAACAAGATAAAGAATATTGAATTGGATTTGTGTTATGATTTTCTTCAGTGTTTGGTGGTCTAATCCAGACAAAACATTATTAGATCTTGGTAGAAGCATGCTGCGTAATATGCATGCATATTGGCCCACTGACGCTGATAATATTTACTTACTTTGGAGGCAATTTGTTCGGTGCCTGAATAGTATTGAATTGGGTACCCAGCCCTAGCTCCCTGTGTGGTCAACGTACCTGTATGCGTTTCTCTGTGATCTGAGCGGCAGTCTGCAGGGTCTGGTTGAGCTGGGAGAGCAGGCTGCTGAGGACCGAGCTCTTGTCTCCGACTCCGTTCTCGTGGACCGCCTCAGAGTTCTGTTGCGACGGCGTGTGTCCCGGCGCGGCCAAGGAGGCGAGGACGCGAAGTGTCAGAGAGCGTAACCTCAGCCAGACGGACTCCTCCTCCAGAGACCGACGCCGGTGCTCGGCGGTTAACTCTCTGCGGGAGGAAGAGGCACACGGGTTGATTTTGGGCTATGAAAACTATGGCGACAATTATTTGTTGCCGACCTTTTTTTCCACAACGAAAATGAGACTAAATCTAAATAAAAAAAGGTGACCTTTGAAAACAAATTAACTGTTACAAAATGTATAACAATGTTTTTCAAGAATACAAACAAAAATGATTATGTGAGACGGACTTAATTACTGTTATAATGCAGATGTATTCAACGATCTGCCTTCATCTGTGGAATCACACATTGTTTGCTCCCGATTGGCAAAATAGCTCTTCAGAAGTTGATTTAGCATCTTGCATTTCAGTAACATCATGTCTGTCAGTAATGTAAGCTAATGCTACCAGTTAGCTAACATTACATAAACAGATTAATGGACTAAACGCATCCATAATCCCACTGAAATCAGACAAGACGGGCAACAAAACAGCTGGGGGAAAAAAACAAAACACAAAAAGAGGCAAGTCAGCATTCATTTAAAGGGAAGCTAACGTTAAAGGTAACATCGGCTGTGGGTGTAAAGTTAACGTCATCTTTTACGTTTATTATCAGAGAAGGAATAATGTAGGCTGTCAAGCGTTTAAATCTTCACCCAGGGTACCCCCAGGATTCTCCAAAGTAAATTTAAGACTTTTTAGGACCTTTTAATACCACCTAGGATGAAATTTAATGCCAACTTCCTGGATATATAATGGAAAAATCTGTGTGGATTTTAAGTATTTACTAGTGCTGTCAGTTATTAACGGCGTTAACGCAAACCCATTTTATCGGCGTAAATTTATATATATATATATATATATATATATATATATAGATAGATAGATAGATAGATAGATAGATAGATATCTTTCGGTTCAGGCACAGTTTTAAAAGTATCGTATCATGTTGATAAGAGCATTAAGATGAGAAAAAAAAATAATGGGACAAAAAGAAATCAAGGGACATTTAGAATAGATTAAAAAAAAGTGTGATTAATTGCGAGTTGACTATGACATTAATGCGATTAATCGCGATTAAATATTTGAATCGTTTGACAGCACAGTATTTACCAAGTAACTTTACTTGAATTTAACAAAACATTTTGGTACTCCAATAACATAAAATAAATAAAATATTTGTCGCATTCAGAGCTCTTATGCTATGAAACTAAAAATACAAAATAAACGTTACCCACACAAAATATTTATTTGACTTTAGGGCATTTATTTAATCCTTCTAAAAAAAAAAAAAAAAAAAAGGACAAGAAAAAGTTGAAGACCTTTGTAAACAAAATGTAATACTTTTAAAAGGCCTTATTTTTGGAATTAGTTTTTACTTTTAAGACCCCGCGGGTACCCTGTCACCTATGGAACAGTTTTGCGTTAACGTTTTGGCTGCTCGTATCAAACTAAATACAGACAGTAAAACAGTATTTCAGGAAACAAGTGAGTGAAGAAGCAAGATGACGGTGGGTGAGAGGTTCCGTTCAAACTGTTTGGAAATAACTGGGTTTTACTGACGAAGGTGAGTCTGTTGTATAACAACAGAGCAGAATGACATCAGGCTCTGAACATTTTTCATATGATGAACTTTGACCGGAGCTCCAATGAGCTTTGAGAGCGTAGCCAGAGAAAGAGGGCGACTGCTTGTGCTGCGATTAAAGATGGAGGACGAATTAATAACAAATGTTTCTATAATAACAAATCCTGATAATATTGAGACTAAACTGAAAGCATTTGCGAGAGAGACTTCAGGTTTAGTAACAAGGTTATAAATACTTTTTAGGCCATGATCACACTTTCATCATCTTTTTTGGAATGAAAAAGTTGACTAGGGCGCTTTTGTAGTTAAAAAAAAAAAAAAAAGGCAGGTTTTGATTCCAAAAAGGAGCAGAGAGCATCTTCTGTTGCTATAACAACAGCTACTGTTACAGTAGTCTGAGTGCTATGTGGAGCGGTGCGAGACAAAATCAGGTGCCAACACTTGACACTTACTTTGGATATCAGGACTAAAAGTGCCTCGTTTCTGAAAAAAAAAAAATACCTGTCTTTAGGGTCCCAGCTGGTGAAAACGGTTAGGTCTCTGTTGTCCCTCATGGTATCCCAGGGGATGTCATCCTCCTCTGGACACAAAGACATGGCCTTCACACTCTCGTCCAGACTCAACACGCTGGAAGACAAATTGAAGAAAAACCCACGTCATCTAAAATGAAGAACTCCACGGCTCTATAATTCAGGGCTTAATGTTTGGAGTATATTCTCACATATCGGCCTCGAGGAACAGGTCCAGCAGCATCCTCTCGGTGCGGACCTGGGCAAAGTGCAGCGATTGGTTCAACCTGTTCCTGAGAGCGATGAACTCTGGGATCTTCTCAAAAGCTCCGTACTTATACGCCTGGATGATATACTCTGAGGTCTGGTGGGCAGGACGAGAGAAGGAGAGATAAATGACATAAAAACACACGTGACCCCCCCGGCTTTAAAAGTGTCCGAAATCCAAAATCCAAAGCGGGATGGACTTACATCTTTCTGGTTAGAGTGGAAAAACCTGAGGGAGAAATTACAGGACTGGGAGGCTGCAGCAAACTGACCCAATGACTCAGCGTAGCGTGTTAACAGAAACCTGGAAATTAAAACAAAAACAACTTATTTTACACTTAAATCTCTTGCTGATAATAGAACACTGGCCTGGGCTTGTATTTATCAAACATCCCAAAGTCCCATCGGTTATAGCCGGCCAAAAACTCTTAATTACTTTCACATAAAACAACCAGGATGGTTTAGTCACCCATATCTTTTGCCTATACACATATCATCTTCATCAATAATGCTCTGTTATAATCCGAGTACTTTCTGAGACGCTTGATAAATATCGGCACAGATGCATTTAAAATAAAAAAAAAAAGGTAACTGTGTATTTGTACTGACCCTATGGTATCGTGCTGTACATGCTTGGCATCCAGGCTGGAGTAGAGGTCCACCACGGGTTCAAAGGCTCCCAGGTGACAGTAGACGAGCAGCAGCAGCAGCTTGAACTGGGCGTTGGAGGGACTGAGAGACAGACCCTCCTGGAGGACACCCAAACACTGCCACACCATGTTCTCATCCTCTGCAACAACAACACCACCACCACAGAGCAACGTGTTTAGAGACGCAGTCGCTGGCAAGAGAGATAGAGAGGGCAAGAGAAAGAAAGACTCACCCGTCTCCTTCCATAAGTCGATGTATACGTGCGCTACCATGAGACAATACATATCAGAATGCTGCAGCTCCGTCTTCAGAGCGGTCTTCCCTGGGAAACACAGATATCAGCCAACATCTGAGTTGCATAAAATTGGTGTTTGGGACAAGGTTTTAAATTTTACGTCAGGTGCTAATGCTGCCATATGTTCAGTGACCACAAAGACACAAACCCTGCTCCTTTCCATATGCAAATGTGTCGCTACATAAACAAGTACACGCAACAAGAACATTTCCACACGTGTTTTGCATGTGAATGGCTTACTGAGGATTGGAAACTTGATTTTTTTTTTTTTGATTATTTATTTGGGGCTTTTCCCTTTATTCGATAGTGACAGTGGATAGACAGGAAAGGGGGAGAGAGATGGGGGATGACACGCAGCAAAGGGCAGCAGTTGCTGCAGGACTCAGCCAACATGGGGCGAACGCTCTTACTGGGTGAGCTAGAGGCCGCCCCGAAAACTGGATGACTTTGATTCTGTCTGCAAGGAGTGTTAGTTTCAAGCATTGTCAAGATTTCTCAAAAAAAAGGTGTAAACCCTTTCTTTTTGCCATGAAGAGTTGAAAAAAAA
Source organism: Sander lucioperca (assembly GCF_008315115.2). Lineage (NCBI taxonomy): Eukaryota > Metazoa > Chordata > Actinopteri > Perciformes > Percidae > Sander > Sander lucioperca. Next base: position 12,505,009 of record NC_050186.1, read on the forward strand.
AAAGACACAGTAAATGACCACCACAGGCACAGTCCCGATAGATCAACCCCACTGAACACCTCTGCATGGTCAGCTCTAACACAAAGGAAGCTGCAGGTGCCTGAACGCTCCTTTCCAAAAACTCTGGAGCTATACGTGCATTTTGAGAAGGAAAACAGAGTTCTTAATTTAGGTCCTTGCATAAATACAGTCCCTGCTCCAGTTGGTCTGCAGCACTGAACATTCACACACACACATAAGTGTTGAGGTTGCAAGAACTTGTGTGCAAGCAGCGATTGTTTGTAGATTATTTTTTGGGGCTTCTCCCTTTATTTTGCAGTGACAGTGGATAGACAGGAAAGGTGGGCAAAGGGCCGCAGGTCGGACTCGAACCCACGGCCGCTGCAAAGGATTCAGCCTACATGGGGCGCACGCTCTTACTGGGTGAGCTAGAGGTCGCCCCGTTTATTGATGTTTAAACTAGGTCACGTAACAAACTTCTCAAATCAGTCTTAAAAAATGTTTCTTTTTTAAAAACGAGACAAGAGGTGAACAAGAAAAAGAAGAGGCAGTGATGGAGAGAAGCGAAAAGAGAACTATAAAACACTCAGATTGTCACCATTTTGCTTTCCTTTCTACCTCTGAATATCTCCTGTCTAACATGTATCGAACCATCAGAGTCACTCAACAGTAAATTACAAAGAGCAACAAGTTGGCTGTGTTGCTTTCTGTTGCCAGTATAATTTGCCAACGCTTTACTCAAAATGTTGTCATTCTCGAAATGCTTTGGAAACGCAACAACAATGTGCAAAAGAAGAAAACACGAAAAAAATAAACATTACTGATTTCCTGCCATGATGGTGATGAAGCGTAGTCTGGCTATCACCAGACCAAGCTCTATCTTTGAAGATTGAACATTAGTCTGGGGAGTCTGCTCTGTATTTTCTACCGCACAAGAGGCGGGATCAACGGGCATAGTTCAGATGACTGTCCTCAGTGGGATAGTCCTTCAACCAATCAGACCAACGATCAGGGTGACGTACTGCGCAACAACGGGGTTTGAGCTTAGCTCTATTCTTTTAACCCACCAGCAGGGCTAGCTGGTAAATAAGGCTTTTACTAAAGCCGGTCGTTAGCAAGGAAAACACATCCTTCTTTTGGAGGAATTGTTCAAGGGCAAGTTTCTGTTCCCGTTTTCAGAGAAAACTTGAATTTGAAATCTTTTAAAAGAGCAGCGACAGCGGCATCAACGGGTTGCTGCGCTTCGGTGGCCGCCACGTTGAATGTAAACAAAAAGCTGCTTGCCGTCGCTTCTCTAGCGCCATCATGTTAAACCCGCCAATAGCGCGCCAGGTGGATAAGCCAGTTTGTGATTGGTCCCCGCAGATTTGTAACGGAAGCAGGATAGATAAACGTACAGGTTTCCAGCCTGAGCTGGTTTACCCAGTCTAGATGAAGCACTGACGTTACAAGAACAAAAGTGGTAATGAACCACGTTTCTGATCACTGAGCATCAAACACATTTACACTACGTTTTGAATACATAAAATCGGTGTGGTTTAGGTGACTGCATGCCTCTTTGCTCTGAATACAATCTGATCCTGAACAAACTTCTGTGCTAAAAGGTTTAAGAGTGAATACAAGTGATGTTCTTACCAAACTTCAGTCCATGATGATAGTGAGCTTTGAGCTCCGTGATGAGCCGCAGTTTCCCCTCCACGTCGAGGGCGTGATGCAGCCCGAGGGCTCGACTCAGCTGACACACACACAAATGCCTCTGCAGCGCCTTGGTGTCCTCTGGAAAAGCAAACCCTTCCTCTCCCTGCTCCCCCAGTGGGACCGCTTCGCTCAGACGGTTAATGAACTAAAAAAAAAAAAAAAACAGTTGGCACGAGAGGAATGTGTTTCACAGCCCAACCCTTCACCGTCACGAGCGTCAATTTCAACAATGCTGCTGGAACTCACCTGCACGTGTTGTTCGGGAGCGAGCAGATGGAGGTATATTTTTAGGTCGGTGATGCAGCAGGGCTTGTCTCCAAACTTCCCAAAGAACTGCACCATTAGCTCTAAAGGCTCACCTGTTTAAAGCCACATGAAAGTCACAGTCTGAAGCACCTGGCAAAGGGTGAAAGTCAAGAACAGGGCAAAAGCAACCGTTTGTACAGTCCATGTGTTTTACCTAACAGACTTTCTTCGGGACAGCCCCTTTCTCTCAGTCTGTGAATTAGTTCAAGGCGAGCTAAATAGGGGCCTCTGAGTGCACGAGAGTCTTTGCCGTCCTCCCCTTTAATTCTGTCCTCCACGAACCTCACCACTTCAGCCACGGTGTGATGTACCGAACCCTCCGAACAGCTGGAGACAGACAGACAGAAGCACATCAATGCTGGACAATATTACATGTATTTATTTAGAAACAAATCTCTTTTCTTTTGTTGCCATCCAAAGTTTAGGAGGTAAACAACAAGAGCACTAGGGCTGTCAAAACTGGCCAAAAATGACATTTGAATATTCGTTCTAAAAAACACACAGGAGGTTGGAATATCTATTTGTGCACTTAATGTCTATAAGAGGGCAAACCAATATAACGGAGACATACCTACTTGTATAGGTATATTTATTTCATCATAAAGTTTTTTTTTTTTAAAACATCTACATAATAAACCAATAAAATAATGTGTGTAAATATCTCTCTCTCTCTCTCTCTCTCTCTCTCTCTCTCTCTCTCTCTCTCTCTCTCTCTCCTCTCTCTCTCTCTCTCTCTCTCTCTCTCTCTCTCTCTCTCTCTCTCTCTCTCTCTCTCTCTCTCTCTCTCTCTCTCTCTCTCTCTCTCTCTCTCTCTCTCTCTCTCTCTCTCTCTCTCTCTCTCTCTCTCTCTCTCTCTCTCTCTCTCTCTCTCTCTCTCTCTCTCTCTCTCTCTCTCTCTCTCTCTCTCTCTCTCTCTCTCTCTCTCTCGGCGTCTCTGTGCCGTCGGCCCAGATTTTAGCAACCATTCTAACCAACCAGAGCAGTACGTAACTTGATTTATGGATTCATAATTATGGATTTATAGTACAAAGAAGCTGGAGTTTCAGGCTGGATTAAAAAGCTTCTGGGAGTCCTACAATCGCATGGAAGATCCAAAAAAAAGTAACTCTCCATACTGTATTGATCTGGAGATATTGAATACGACATAAAACGTGACGCGTCGATGTTAAAAAAATTAAAGCTGAAACCCCTTTAGCTAATGTCTGATCATTACCTTCCAAAACTGCTGGCTAGAACTGTTTGACAATAAATATTAAGAGGGATTTTTAGGCCAGTGAAAACACAAACAAATGCTTCCCTGTGTTAACTCTCAGCCACAGTATTACGTTTGTTTACTTCATCATTAAAGATGATAGAAAATAGCATTTTCAAATCGATGAAGTCGATTGGAAACTTGATTCCTTGATTCCTTTCTACTCACTGTTCGCCTTCTTCAGGAGGACTCCACGACTGATCAATCAGGTGGAAGAGAGAGTCAAAGTAGCAGGGGTAGAACTGCCAGTCATCAGGGCTAGAAACACAAACACACAGGGTTGTAATGTGCGTGTGCGATCTGGAACTCCTCCCATGTTCACACAAGCCTCGTCTTAAAGAGCCGATCACTCACTTTTTGAGTAGCAGCTTGTGAGCCAGGGAGTTGCACTCTGGCCAGCGCTGGAGTCTCTGGTAGAGCTTCATACACTTGCTTTCTCTGCTCTGCAGCTCGCTGGTCAGCTTCTCTGTGGGACGATGCACACATCAGCTATTTGAATCGGAACTGTGTTTAACATGTGATACCACCATTTGACTGACTTCAAAACTATTTCGAGTAACGTTAGGGGTTACTCACGCTGTATTTATCTTTGTTAATAACCACATTTTGCTCACAGCAGCAACACAGGGTTCCTCATTTGTGTTCTTATGCTCCACAACTTATGAACAGTAAAAGTTATTATACAAGTTCATCAGTTGTACTGCTTTCTGTTGCTCTACATGACTTGGGTACTATCTTGCTAATGTTATTGTCATTTATGTGCAATGCTGTCACATGTATTTATTTATCTGCCACTTCATTGATTTTAAGAAATCGTGCCAAAAGGTCTTTAGCTGAAAATGAACCAACTGGCTAACACCGGCACATTTACAGCGGTGGTGAGTAATGTGCATTGTCCTTAAATAAATCAAGATGGTGATCTTTCAGGCTTTCCAAGTACAGAAACACATGCACCTACCCCCGAGTGGGCCCCTGATCACTTCGAGAGCCTCCACACACTTTCCCAAGCGCTCCAGGATCATAAAATACAGCTGCACCTACAGTCACATAAAAAGCCAGAAACGACTGTAAAAACAACCTACAACAAGCAACAAACCGCTGACATCATTTACCTTCACAGCAAAAATAACACTTAGGCTGAGTACAGGTGATACGGTGGTTGCCTAGCAAGAATAATAATAATTTTTAAAAAAAAGATGCAATTGGAAACACTGTCTGATCAGGGCCTTACTCACCTCTGCTTCTGCTTCAATCTTCTCTTCCTTGACCATTTTCTCCACCATGCGTTCAGCCAGAGGCAGGAACATGGTTTGGGCCAGTTTTTCATCTTGTGCTGAGATGGCCTAACACAACAAATAACACGTTTTTCAGAATAATGAAAATATTTAGGGAATGTGAACGCCTTGTGTCGTTAAAAACAAACAAAAAAAAAAGCCCGCCCATACCTGCATCACCAGACTCATGACAGACCAGAAGTAATAGGGATTCTTGGGGACGATTTTATACAAGGCCATTCCCGCCTGTAAAGGGCGAAGATGCAGTCATCAACATCCTCTTCATTATTCTGATTATATGTCCATCTCTTTTAATTACCAACGGAGCACAAAAGCCATAGCTGTTAGACATGTGTGTTTGCATGTTTATGTGCAGTGTGTGGACGCAGGATTTCTCACCTGCTGCATCTTCTTGTACTCCCCGACACGAGCGTACGCCATGAAGAGGTGAGAGTGATACTCCTCACTGAGAGGAACCTTCTTCACTGCTGCTTCATACAGCTTGGTGACCAACTCCGCTGTGAACAGCAGCAGGCACAATAGTCAACATGGAGCCACTCTAGTGTTATTACCAGCATGTGTGTGTGTGTGTGTGTGTGTGTTAGGGCTGTCAACGAATATTCTAAATTCAAATATACAGTGCTGCTCATAAGTAGTCATACCCATGGTCAAGTTGACTAAAAAGAGGAATAAAAAAAATCATCTTTAGGAAATTGATCTTAATGCCTTAATTAAAAAAATGAGGAAAAATTCGACCTTTTAAGGACACCAATTTTTTTTGTGAATTAATAATGTATTGTAAATAAATAAATGTTCTTCCTTAAAATACAGGGGCCATAATTATACACACCCCTATGTTAAATTCCCATAGAGGAAGGCAGATTTTTATTTTTAAAGGCCAGTTATTTCATGGATCCAGGATACTATGCATCCTGATAAAGTTCCCTTGGCCATTGGAATTAAAATAGCCCCACATCATCACATCCCCTTCACCATACCTAGAGATTGGCATGGTTTTATTTCAGTTAGCCTAATGATGATGATTTTTTTAGTCAACTTTAGCATGGATATGAATACTTATGAGCAGCACTGTATATATTTGAATAGTAAAAAAAACAAAAACAAGGAGATACAAAAATGTCCCTACCGCAGCTATCTGTCTCGCGCAATCTTTCGTGTGGCCCGCTGCTTCAAACGTTTGGTCTGAGCCCAGTCGGTCGGGAAGAGGAAAGCGAGCGAGCGAGCGGGCGGGCGTGATGATGACGTTCTATAATGCGGCTGCCGCTACCGGAAGTAAACAAACAACCAGGGCGAAGAAGAAGAAAACGGCATAAAAGACGCCAACGTAAATCGTTAACTGCAGAGAAAACATCGTCCGACATAGTCACGGAATAGCAAGAGGCTCTGTAGTTTGCGACCAAATTACAAACGGTGTAATCTGCTGAGTCATGTCTGTCTCCTGCACACTCCAGAGAGAGGACTAACGTTACACAAGTAGTTACTTATGGACATAATGCGCAAAAATAGATATTTGAATATATTCTAACCTTTTTCTTTACGAATATTCTAAGGTTGGTTTTTGTTTTGCCCTAGTGTGTGTGTGTGTGTGTGTGTGTGTGTGTGTGTGTGTGTGTGTGTGTGTGTGTGTGTGTGTGTGTGTGTGTGTGTGTGTGCGTGCGTGTGTACTCACGACGATGCATCTCCCTGTAGAGAATAGTCAGAGCTTGTAGCGAGTTGTCATCAGTGGGCTCTTGAGTGGCCACCTCCTGGGCCAAAGTGAAGGCTTCATCCTGCTTCCCAGTCCTCTGGAGGCCAATGGCCTTTAGGACCTGAGAGGAGGGAGGACAGACACAAATAAGGAGTTACAGATGGAACAGAAGAGAGACAGAAAGAACTGAGCATGCGTCAACACACATTGGGCCCTATATTGCACCTGGCGCAGCGCGGCGCAAAGCCTGATGCAAGTGTCTTTGCTAGTTTAAGACCGACGCAGTTGTCAGTTTCCCGTCCAGCGCCCGCGTCGTTTAAATAGCAAATGCACCTGCGCCCATGGGGCCTGCTGGTCTTACAGGGAGGTGTGTTCAGGTGCATTCTGGGCGTATTGCTCTCTTGAGGCAGCGGGAAGTGATCGTGCCGTTGACCAACAACAACCTGGTCTAAAGTCAATAGCGCAGCATTTCATTGTTATTATAACAACAAATTAGTAAAATGCTCCTAAGCTTATGCACAGCGCGCACACTATGCTTGTTACACACACACACACACACACACACACACACACACACACACACACACACACACCTCTATCTGTAAAGTATCTTGAGATAACTCTTGTTATGATTTGATACTATAAATAAAATTGAATTAATAATGGAATTGGAGAATATTTTCTGACTAATGCCTAATCTTTTCATTCTGCTCTTGAAATGGTAGATAGTTTTACCTTTTTTAGGCATATAAAAACAATACGTGGTGGGAAAAATCTTCAGGCATGCAACCCATACATAAGGGGTGTTAAAAGTCACATATGGCGAAAACCATTCAACAAAGGCTCTCAAATGTAGGAAGACAAAAAAGAAAAAGCTTCATCCATTCATTCTCACAAGTATTCAAACTATTTCAGGGCTAATCATTATTTTCTTAGATCCGAGTAGCCGTATGCCAACAGTAGAAAACAAACACGTTTTCAGTGAGATTTGCTCCTTAGTCACCCACCTTGGCACAGTGCAGGTCCTTGTGTTTCTTCAGCAGTTTATCTGCCTGCTGTATTGCCATTTTATTGTTGCCATTATCAAGGTAATCTGGGGAAACACAAGGGACAACATTATGACATTAATGATACTGTAAATATTAGACTTGAACTCATCTTACATATACGTTTGAATGCAATGGGCAATAGTGACTGTGTATGGCCATGTCATTCTTAGAGATTAGTCAATTATTTGATTAGTTGAGCTACAGAACATTTTGATAATTGTTTGAGTCATATTTCAAGTACTAAACATTCAATGGGGCCTCTCAGTTGTGAGGAGTTGCGGCTTTCATTGTTTAATGGGACAGTAAACTGGTAATATTTGGGATTTGGACTGTTGGTCAAACAAAATCAATTTAAAAAAGGCATTAACGGGTAACTAGTAGGGGTGGTACGGTTCATGAAAAAACATCCGAACCGCTCGGTTCGCTTGTCTCGGTTCGGAGCGTGTGTGCGTCGCAAGGTTCGTCAGTACACCGTTAACGTGCACTAACCACTTACTGCCGTAGTGCCCACTTTCGACACCTATGTTAAAAAACTTACTGGAAACGACGATGGGGATGAGCGTGACGAACACAACACATGGCAGCTGATTGGACGAACGCGTCACGTGGTTCTTGCTGCTCCCGAATTTCAAAACAGACTCTAATGGCATCTCGTTCTGAATACGATCCCGTATTTTACTAAAATAGTTCCCCGAAACGTGTTTCTGACAACATTTTAAGCGAGAAATAGGCCATACTACATAGGACATACTATTTTTTTGATCGACAAAGGGTCAGTTTAAAAGATTCGTCAGATTTTGAGAGGCGCCGAGCCGACCGCTCCTCGGGTGGAGTGCTGCAGGTCACGTCACATGCAGAATTAACGATTAAAGCACATTAAAGATTAAAAGAAAAAATAATAAATAAAAAAATAAGAACCGTACAGAACCGAAAACCGTGACCCTAAAACCATGATACGAACCGAACCGTGGATTTTGTGAACCGTACCACCCCTAGTAACTACCGTTTTTTTCAACCTATTTTCCTATGTTTGTGTGTCTAAGTGACTGATGGGAACAACAATCTTTGACATTGGTCCAGTATTAAGCGAGATCGCTGCAGTCGGTAGCAGCGAAACAAGCTACAATGTAAGTTAATGGAGCAATTGTCCAACTTGTATTTACCTTCACAAAAGTGCTCGTTTTGCCGCTGACAGACTCAGATTAATATTCTAAGTGTCTGACAACATTATGGAAAGGATTTCTAAGGAGGTCGACCTTTCTGTTAAAGAGTAAAATCCTTTTTTTAAACATAAAAACATCCGCGAAATTGCATTTGCTAAACCCACCAGACTCCATGTAAATAAACTGTTATTTTAGCATCGTAAAATACACTTCATTCAAAGTCAACAGAAACAAAATAAAACTATGAAAAGCCGTTTTGGGTCGTCTTTCCACTTTTCCAACCAACACAACTCTAGTTTTATTTCAAATAAACACAGTTTACTGATTTACATGTGAAAACATGTTGGCTCTATACACTCTCAAAGTATTGCTTTTTTTAAATGGAGTCTGGTGGGTTTAGCGCTAGAGACTTCAGAGTTGTTTCTGATTAAATAGAAAGGTCTCAAAGAGGTTTTAAAGGTCTATCTCTGAAGGGATCCTTTCCATAATGTTGTCAGACACTTAGAATATTAATCTGAGTCTGTCAGCGGCAAAACGAGCTGGACAATTGTCCCATTAACTTACATTGTAGCTTGTTTCGCCGCTGCCGACTGCAGCGATCTCGCTTAATACTGGACCAATGTCAAAGATTGTTGTTCCCATCAGTCACTTAGACACAAACTCATAGGAAAATAGGGTCCAGGTTGAAATGGTAGTTACCCTTTAACTTGGGTTTTAGATTCAAGATTCAAAATCCTTTATAAATCTCAACAGGGAAATTCACACCGTTGCAGCAGCAGGGGATAGGGGGAAAAGTACAATACACTCTACAAACAACAGATAAGTATAATTAAAGAAAATAAATAGTAAAATGTGTTTACAGTATTGCACAGTCACATTATTATTGCTATAACAGACCATTTTAAATCGACATTTTTTGCAACTTCTAGACCACAAAAGTAACCCAAGAGAAAATAAATCGGCAGATTAATGAATGATGAAAATAATTGTTAGCTGAAGAACCGCCCTACAAAGCAGCTCAATTGGTTGGGGTTAGACATTTGACCTCGAGTGGTTAAGGTTAGGATAGCCGATTGGTTAGGGGTTAGGCATTTGACCTCGAGTGGTTAAGGTTAGGATAGCCGATTGGTCAGGGAATAGGACCTGTACAAATGGGGTTACGTTAAGGGGAATTTTGGACACTCAACTGCACGTATACTGTGTGTGTGTGTGTGTGTGTGTGTGTGTGTGTGTGTGTGTATGAATATAAAAACAGAGACACCTCAGTTCAGTCTCCTCAGAACAGCTGGGTGCCAAATTTAACTGTGCCAGACAGCACACTGTGATTATGTCAGGTCTATTCTCTCTGTTTAAACTGTCATCACAGAAGAACCAGAAGTTGACGAACGCCTACAGAAATGTGAGGAACATGGACTTATTGTCAGTTGGATCAGGGGTTGAGAAGTTCATGGTGTGCGGCCAAACCAAGCAGCCCTGAAGTTCCAGCCATGGATGAAAAACACAGAGACTAGCTTACTTATTTATGGCTTCAAACTACATTTTAATGTCTTTTCAGCTGCAGATTCGAAACCTCCCTGCTCCTGAATAATTTGACAAAGTAACATTCACAATAAACCTGTTCATTATCAGTTTAGATCTGTGAAAATCACAACATTACTATTAAACAGGTCGTAGTTCTTACCAGTGAGTGAAAGTAAATAAGCACATTTACTCAAGTACAGCATGTAAGTACAAATTCAAGGTATGTGTACTTTACTTAAGTATTTCCATTTCTGGCTCCTTGAAATTCCACTAAATATTGTACTTTTTACTCCACTACATTTGCATGTGTATAGACATATGACATATTTAGTTACTATTCAGATGACCTCTTCCTGTCCAGTGAAAACTCGTATCTCCAGATGTGTTGATGTTGAATGTTTGTGATAAACTGAAGGATGAAGTCTTCCTTTATGTCTTGAGAACATTCTCCTCCTTCTTAAGCTAAATAAAGTCTTTAAAAAAGCCTCTTGAATCAGCTGAAAACAGGGTGTTTTTCTGACGCCATGAAAAGTTTTTAAACTTTTTAGAGATATATGGTTCTCACAGCACAGCGACGCTACAAACATATGATGATCTTATAGACCATGATGCATTGCTGTAGATTAAACTACCCAACAGTATATAAAGGAGTTAAAATGAGCACAACCTTAAACATCTACAGCAGTAAAATGCAACATAAACATTAATGCAGCGGGAATATTAATCCAGAAACCTCAGATAGAAGAGGAAAACACTGACAGGGAACATTTCACTGCAACATACATAACGTTACTATTACTTCAGGTATGAATGCAGGACTTTTACTTGTAGTCGAGTACTTTCACAGTGTGGTCTTAGCACTTTTACTAAAGTAAAGGATATGAATAACGTTACTTTTTCCACCACTGCTCTTTTATAAAGCGCAGTGAATATCCGTTATGTACCAGCTCCTCTTTCTGGGCTGTAAGAGTTCCGTGAGCTGTGACAGCTCCATGCTAGCTAGCTAGCTAGCATGGAGTTAACGTGAAGCATTGTCCTTACACTATTATGAACCCAATGCTAACTGCAAGCTAACCGTGTAACATTGAGCTAGCTATAAACAAGCAGATACAGATTCAGACTGGACGCGGACAACTAATCACAACGGACATACTACTCGCATAAACAAACAACTTTTCTTTTTAAACATTCATACAGTTGGAGCATGTCAATGGGCTGCCTGGCTAGCTGACACATTAGCATGCTAGCTAGCTGTCAAATAGCGACCGTTAGCAAAAAAAGGAGCTCGACTTTGAGAATGAGCCAAACTGGACGACAAACATTTCCGCAGCATTCAATGATTTAACACCACCGGGGTTTGTTAAAGGATTTAACAAGGGGACACACGGTTTCATCCAGAGATCCGTGCCCTACCCCGACTCGGTGGCAGACCGGGTAAGGTGCACTGTCATTGGGCGCAGCAGGCAGCAGAGCCCGTGGTTGGAGCTGGAGGGGCCGCATCGCTGCCCTCCGACTCCAACACCTTCTACTTTAATACACATGCACCGGTACACAACGCAAGGATGTCTCCCAAACATCCAAACACGCTTAAATATATAACTCTCCATTGAGTCCTTACCGTAAATGGGTCTGAGTCTCCTGTCGTTGGGATCCTGCACATGGCCTCTCGCCGCCATGGTGGAGAGTTTACCTGCTGGGTAAATGTTCACGCATGCGTACTGTGAGCTGACTCTAGGAGCGATTAAAGGAGGGTTTTTTTTCTCTTGCTGTCAAATATCTCAGCACGAGTTTACATGTATGCAAGTGGTGGAAATAATACTGTACCGTTATAAGTAAATGTCCTGCATTTAAAATGTTACTTACATATAAAAGTACAAATCAAAATATACCTAAAGTACCTGATTAAGCTACCCAACAGTAAATAAGGTTATTAAAATCAGCTCCACCTTTACCAGTTGCTACATTAAAGACATGAACACATTAATGCAACAATAATTATGATACAGTATTCTGAAATTCTGCATAAGTGTTTTTTACTTTGGTGTTTTAAGGGGTAGGAAACTTTACAAGCTTCGGCTTCATCCTGCTCCTTTTCGGACAAATTTTTAAAATTAGAAATGGTAATATTATTTTTAATATTACTTGTAAACACTGTATAGATATTGTTCTTTTTCATTTGGTGTGTTGCTACACACTTTTTATTTTATAGATATATACATGTATATATGTGTATGTATGTGTATTTGTATGTATATATATATATATATATATATATATATATATATATACACATGCTGTATGTGTATATGTATTTTTAGTTTTGTTTGAAATAAAAATAAATGAAATGAAATAAGTGTATTTTGACGCTAAGACAATGGCCTTTCTTTAGATCATCTTGATGATCATTTATTGGTATATTGTTTGTTATGCTGGTGGCTACAACATTTAGTTTCAGTTAATAATGTTTATAGTAACAAGGAGTCAGATACCTTATATATGCTAATAATTACAATGTTGTAATGTTTCTGTACTTAAAGGTGCAGTAGGTAAGACTTCTAAAACTAACTTTCTGTCATATTTGCTGAAACTGACCCTATGTTCCAGTAGAACTACATGAAGCAGGTCATTAAAAATAAATCCAGCTCCTCTGGCTCCACCTACAGCCTGTAGTGGGATTTGCAAAAATCCACAGCTCCCTGTTCAGATGCACCAATCAGGGCCTTATTTATTTATTTATTTATTTATTTATTTATTTATTTATTTATTTATTTATATATATATATATATATATATATATATATATATATATATATATATACACACACACACACTTCTATTGAGTTGTCTTTTTTACGCCAGAATGTTCACAGCTAGATATAAATTTAATCTAATCTGAACACAGAACAATGGTTCTGTATGGTTCTTATGCATTGGGGGAGGATGTTCATATCACCATAAAAAAAAACATTTGGGCACAAGCATTTCTTTATCCATCCATATCTCTCTATCTATCTCTCTATCTCTCTATCTCTCTATCTATCTCTCTATGTTGAGTGAGCGTGGTGAATAGATTAAAAGCACAATCCAAAAGGAGAAATCTCCCTGAAAGACACATTAAGACACAAAAACCAGCAAACAGTGCATTGATTCTCTTATTTGTTCAAATTTATTAGATATTCTGTTATCTTCCATTGTCTAGACCTTCTGTCACAGCATGGAAGCTGTGAATAACAAAACAAAAAGGAACTAATTGTAATACATTCACTACTAATTCCCCTGAATGTTGCCTTATCAGAAAAGAGAAAATTGAGTACATTGTGAATCTTTGTCTTTCAAAAAAAAAAGAAAAAACATAAAAGAAAAAACAAAACAAAAAAACAGATTTTGCAAGTGCTTATTCATGATTACAATAAAGAAAACAAAACAAAAAAAAAAACAGTAATTTGGACTCCCATCTGTTCCCTACTCTTCTATCCCTCCCCTCACAGTCACACCCTGGCTGGCATCGCTGGTAACGCTAACAAAACTGTACATTACCCAGCCTGCTCTAGTGTACGGGGCGACTCCCGTCATCATCAAACTCAAGTCAGGCTTTTCACTCCTCGTCTGTAATCGGAGGTCCAGCTGAATCCAGTTTGATTCTGAGAAGAACGAGGGTTTCCCTTCTCGTCTGATGCAGTTGGGAGAGCTTCTCAAAAGCACTGATGTCCTGATCAAACGCAGAGAACAATCGAGACTAGGATTGGGCATCGGTAACCGGCTCCGACTTGGAATCGTTTCATAAATTACGATTCCAATGGAATCGTTTCTAAAAAAAAAAAAAAAAAATCCCAAATTGAACAGGTGCATCTTTTGGTTTCCGTAGCAGCCGCCGTACTTCCAGGCGCTTGTTGTGTTGCAGCCGTGGAGCAGAGTAAGCGGCGCTCCAAAGTGTGGCTTTATTTCAAGTTGAAAAACATCTGTCATTTTAATTTAGTTATTTTTATCGTTTCAACTCCACCCCTCCGAATCGAGAATTGATGAGAACTGGTATCCAAAGGAAGAATCGGAATATGGAGTCAGAATTGTTAAAATCAAAAACGATGCCCAACCCTAATCGAGACAAAAGAAAAAGGAAAAATCTAAAGAATGATCTTTTTTTTTTTTTTTTTTAAAAAAAGGTGTTGAGCATGCAGATCCAAATCTGGAGTTTTGTTTTTTTGTAATAAATCTCTTCCTCGTGTATTGAAGCTATAACGGCTCCATGTCATGCCTGTACAGGTGTGAAACACGTCAGTGTTCCTGCAGTTCAGAAACATCCTGCATAGTTTGACACATCTGTCTCCTAGCTGTACATTCGCAAGCATGGATGAGGTACGGTTAAACCATGTTATGAGCAACAACGCGTGGACAGTTCGCCCCACTTCACAAACACACAGCACACTGTCCACAGAGCTGACATTACCTGCTCCAACAACATTATAACTTACTTAAAAGTTAGCAGTATTGAATGATAGACCTGACACCGCTTAGAAGCTGTAAATATTCCATTCAAGTCAGTGTTTGTATGTACAGTTCTTGTCCATTTCTATAAAATGGGCCTATTTTAAAGTACACTTATAACTCTATATTGTTTTTTCCCTGTCCAACATACACCACGCACAGATAGGTTACGACAAAACCTAAGAGACACTCATACCTGATCGAATGCACAAAGTCTCAATCGCAGCTGTATATCTGCACTAAGCTACGTCATGATCGTACAAAACATCACAAACATTTCAGCTAGAGCCCGACAGGATCTGCATTACGCTCAAAGTGAACGCGGGTAAACTGAGCGCTTGCTGAGATAAACTGTTCCAAGTCAAAGCAGCAGAAATAAAAAAAAAAATAAAAAGAAATAAGTAGTGATGCAGGAAAGAGAGCAGGATAAAGATGTTTTCAGATCAAGGCTCGTACTACATCACCCCAACACTGATCTAAACCGTGAGGGTCAAATGTTTAGCTAAAGCCAGTTCATAGTCCTTAACTAGGAACTTCAGACTGACCTCATACTTTCTTGGGAGTAAAAGGTAGATAATACACTTTTAAAAAAAGAAAACGGTGAAAATAAAAACTATACACGCAGAAAGTTCGACAATCCACAACTGCAACAAACACCACAGATCTGCCTGGACCCATTAGCTCCGTCAGGTGAGAGAGGAAAGCGACGCACAGACTCATCCTCATTTGTTTTAGTTACAAAAAAAAAAAAAAAAAAAAATTGGCTTGTGTGGGCCCTCCAGTTAAAGCCCTAGCCAAGGAGAAGAGGACATGCAGCGTTAGGCAAGATCAACAGGCCGGCTGTGTGCCGAGACCACGCGGGGATAGCCTCGATATTAAGCTGAACGTTATCCATCTCAAGAGTGTGACGGTCCTTTAAAGAGCGAAGGCAGTGGATAACACAAACAAGCACACAAATGCACACACTAAACACACAGGTGCAATTGTACAGACTCTCTCTCTTTCGCTCTCTCTCTCTAATTAACACAAACGATCCACTTGAGCAAAGCTGCATTGCAGCGACTAAACACATGCAATGAGTTTAGCGAGGAGTTGCTGTTGTCCACATGCACTTGTGACGGAGGAGGAGGAGGAGGAGCTGATGCGCATGTCGAAATGTGTGCGTGTGTGCAGAGGGGAAACAATAGCAGAGAATTATCTATCATGCATGAGCATTACAATTTCGCTTTTGAACCAGAAACAGGCATTAGCCTCAAAATTAAAACTATAAAAAAAGAAAGAAAAAAAGACATTCCCAACCGCCCGGTTAGACAGAGGGGACAGTCAGACACGCAAGGGGGGGGGGGGGGCGGAGATCTAGACAATTTTTTTTTTTTTACCGGGACAAGAATACAGACAATACTGAGGGGAGAGACGAGGATTAAAAGTAGAGACGGACAGTTATAATACAAGGGGAAGGTGGGGAGATAAATGGTCCAATACCTGCTAAAGCCATCTTATACCAATTTGTTTTGGGAACCTGTATATCTAAAAACACTCGAATTTAAAAGGCTTGACTTTCTGAGTCACGGTTTACACACCTGAATAAAAACAAAGCCCATTGTAATAATCAACTAACAATTACATATCAGGCAATTTTTATGTTCTGTGCAAAGTTTTTTTTTTTTTTTTTTCTTTTTTTTTTTTTTCTTCCTTTTTATATGTATGCAAAAACCATGTTTGTTTTTTTTCTGTTGTGAACAGGAGGCTTGTGATTGGGGTAGAATCTGTACAGTACTGTTAAACCAATCTTTGTCAAACCCCCCCAATGAATCATGTGAGACGGGAGGAGAAGAGGCGACGACGTCAGGGCCACTTCCTCAACGTGGTGGACGTGTCTCTGATGACATCATCATGACAGGGTTTGGTTGATTTGCCTCATTGCTCATGAGCAGCACTGGTGCCTCGAATCGGACCTGTATTACGCAGCTGGGGGACGGAGAGGGAGAGAGAGAGAGAGAGAGAGAGAGAGAGAGAGAGAGAGAGAGAGAGAGAGAGAGAGAGAGAGAGAGAGAGAGAGAGAGGTTCTGGGTTCAGTTTCGGGATAAAAGACGACAACAGAGGCTCACATCTGTTAAGCGATAAGCCATGCACATGCAGAGAATTCCGCCAATTCACAAAAATCAAAAAGGGAAAACGTTGCAATTAAATCAAAATGAAATACATCTTCATTGTCCCCCGAGGGCATATCTGGTGCAGCCAAAAAAACAACAACAACCAACAGCAAAAATAAAACATGGGAGACACGTGCTGTACCAGGGTAGCCCCAGGATTCTTCTAGTTCAATTTAGGACCTTTTTATATTTTTTAATACCACCTAGGATGAGATTTAATGCCACATTCACGGCCATGTCATGGAAAATCAGTGTGAAAAGCAGTTAGAGGTGCAACGATTAATCGATCAGTTGTCAACTATTTAATTAATCGCCAACTATTTTGATAAATCGATTAATCAGTTTGAGTCATTTAAAAAAAAAAAAAAAAGATTTCTCTAGTGACAGTAAAGTGAATATCTTTGAGTTTTGGACAAAAACAAGACATTTGAGGACGTCATCTTGGCTTTTGGGAAACATTGATCCACATTTTTCACCATGTTTTGACATTTTTATAGATCAAACAACTAATCGATTAATCGTGAAAATAATCGTTAGTTGCAGCCCAAAAAGCAGTATTTACCAGGTAACATTAGCTGAATTTAATAAAACAATTTATCATATTATTCCTCAATATTTAATTCACAATAGCTTAGTGAGGTATGTTTGTAGTCTGATCAAATAAAATAATACAAGTGTCGCATGAAGAGTTCTAATGCTATGAAACTAAAAATACAAAATAAGTAAATTAAGAAGTTTAGTTATCTAAACTTAAGTTAGTAAATTTAGATAAGATAAATATGTAAATGCCAAACAAGAAACAATTTAAGACCTTTGTAAACAAAATGTAATACTTTATGACCGAAATTTAAGACTTTTAAAGCTTCAGTGCGTAACTTTTTGATATTAATGAACGTCCATTACATTAAAGTCATTTCCAAATGAGTTGCTACAAAGCTAATTAAGACTATCAGCTCCACACAACTCTCTGGATTTGTCGATCTTGCGATCACAGAAGGCTTGTGTCATGTGGACGCGCCGACAGTGTTGTTGTCATTACTTAGAATTCCTCATGGGGGCGACAGAAACTACGCACAATAGCTTTAAGGCCTTATTTTTAGAATATAAAATGTAAGACTTTTAATACTTTTAAGTCCCGGCGGGTACCATGTGTACATGCGGCAACAACAAAAACTATAAACAACAAGTAGTAGCAAACATCAAGTTTGCAAAGTGCAATGAGTAAAAATGTGCAAGTAGTCAAATGTACAGTACAAAGCGCATCTCGGCAAGGTTAGCTTTATTCCCACGATCACAAAACATCAGGAGGGAAAAAAATCTAAGCACAGAGTGAAGGGTTCAAGATGAGCGATCGAGCTGTAAGAAAATGTTAAAATTAGGGCTGCACGATATGAGGAAAATAAGCGATAAGGTTGCTAAATGTCGCAACAACGATATTACTTTGGATAAATCAAAACAGATGTTAAAGTGTACTCAGTTCGGCTGCTTTCAGTATTCTGCTAAAAAAAAAAAAATATTAAAAAAATAGCTTGTTGAATTTAAAACAAACAAAAGGAAATCATTTCAATTTATTGAACAAATTGAACATTGAATTACATATAAAATGCACCATAGCATAAAAAATAATGACATTTTTCTACCGATTTCTTCTTTTAACTGACAAGAAATTCTCAGTGTCTTTCACACTGAGTACGTTTACATGCACACCAATATTCCACTATTATTCCAAATATGACAATATTCCGAATTTGAGAAGTCATGTAAACAGCAGATTCCGGTTGGATATTCCGAATAAGGCCTTTTTCTGAATATAGCATAGTCCGATTAAGACATGTGGGATATGCAGGTATTATTCAGGTTTTAGTAGAGCTGGGCGATATGGAGAAAATCAAATATCATGATATTTTTTATCAAATGCCTCGATATCGATACCGCAACGATATTGTAGTGTTGACATGTTATTGGTGCTTTCACAAAATATTTACACAATGAGATTTTTGATAAATAATCATCAGTAATGTGGATATAATGACTAAGTGAGTAAAGGCAAATAATAGAACAGTTACAACAGTCTGGTAAGTTCAGAAAATGACATCACTTTACTGTTGCAGCCTTTAAAACCAGGAAAACACCACACTTATGTCATATTACGATATCCAAAATCTAAGACGATATCTAGTCTCATATCACGATATATCGATATAATATCGATATATTGCCCAGCTCTAGGTTTGGACATGTATGCAGCTCATTCGGAATATGCGTCGCAATCGGGGGTTTTACTGCAGTTTACGGCCAGTTTACAGCCTCTTGCTGGTTTACGGCTTATGGTCAGCTCTGTGCGTTGCTATGGTTACTGTTCACCAACCAACCAGCCAACAGTTTGCAGGGCTGCAGACCCGATAAGAAGGAGAAACACAGCTACTTTTAAACATTATCAAAGTCTTGGATATCAACAGGTTTTTGGATATGCGCACACATCGCTACGGCAACCTTTTCAAGAAGCTGGTTGAAGGAATGAAAGAGGGACGCCGTGTTCGCACGGTCCGCCACCGCCGGTAAACTTTGGAAAAATCTTATTTTGCACGGCTGCTTGTAAACGGGAATATTAGTTGAATATTCACTTTTATTAGCCATGTAAACAGCTTATTGGCAATATCGTCTTATTCGGAATGAGGTCAAAAAACAGAATATTATGTGCATGTAAACGTAGTCAGTGTGTTTATTGTGCCAGTTGATATCACGATGACGATTAAAAAAAAATAATTGTGCAGCCCTAGTTACAATCTAAGTGAAAATGACAAATGTGAGTTGATGAATAGCATGCAGAAGGAAAATGACTGGAATGAGATGGAAACAAAGAGGATTAGAATGGGAAGAAGACACACGGCTGAAAAAACGGCAGCACAAGCACAAAAGATCTGAAAAAAATAAACTGGAAAGGAGGAGTAGGTCAGACAGCGGGCGGACAGCAGTGTTAAGAGAAGGGTGGAGAATGATCCATGCGGCGGCACCACCCCTCCTGTAATGAGACTTACTCAGCCTGCCTCTAGTGTTTGACCTACAGCAACGGGCCTCTACTCGTCTGTCGCAGAGGTGCCTCGCACATCTCCCTTCTGACGCATCTAAAAATTGAATTGAGTGAAAATTCAGGAGTAAAAGGGTTAAATCAAGTAGATTCAGTGTGCCGCGTCGTCTCCAGCAGTCTGGTCCAAACCGAACAATGATCATTCACCATATCAATCGTCATTCACAGCTTTATTTCATGTGTGAGCTCTAGGGCTGAACCCAATACCATTTTTGAGCTTTGGTGCTTTTCAACAGCGAATATTCGGAGCTCTGGTGGCGGGGGCGGCGGAGGAAACCAACATTTCCGACCGTACTTGAAGGCAGCTTAAAAAGTGTGTGAAAATAGACGAAGCTAGCGATGAAGTGGCTGCTTTGTTGTTGCAGGACACAGTTATTACACACAATCCTGGGCAGGTCATAGTGTCTAAAACGTTTTTTTGCAACAGCGGTAGTAAGTTTCCGGTTTACTGTAACGTTATGGGGCTCGCACGCCGCAATACCTAGACTTACGAGTCCGATCGCCGGTTACATGCTTTTTCACCGCAGGGTGATGTCGGTTTGCTTTTCTCCAAAAGTTGAAATCGGACTCAACTTTTTTAAAATTCAAAACAAAAAACGGAAAGACTGCCGAGGGATGACTGTGAATGAATGTGTGTGAATGAATGCTCAGCCAGCCGATGCCTCGCTGTATTGGCATTATGCACAGCCGTACTATCTTTACCGTTATTAAATCTCCTGAAAAAACGACTGTAGGCTGCTAAAGTAGAACCGTACAGACCTCTACACACATCAGACTGCTCGCTTGTAACTCCACATTTCTCCGTTATAGCCATAGCGCTGCAGAATTAGCCAGTACAAAGTTTCCTAAGGTTTCACCAAGTCAAATTTAAGACTTCTTAAGACCATTATGAATGAAATTCAAGACTTACAGTATATCATGACATTAAAAACAAAGTCAGAGTCTGAAACAATTCTCTGATTTCCTCATTGACATTATAAGACTGGTGTCTAGATTGCCTCCAAAATAAATTGCACGTGGGTCTCATTTGTAGTCGTAGTACAGCGGATTATATCTGGACTAGCAAAAGAAAGAACTACAACACCACGTAATAATAATAATAAAAAAACAAATATTCTAAAGCGCTGCGGGAACATTTCAATGAGCATTAGCGGTAGTGTTGCATTGACGTAGGAAAACTAAAGCAACACTAGAGAACTTTTCCCGCTTCGGTCCCCCTACAGGTTGGAAGCAGAATTGTCCATTACATTATGCAAGTTTGCCAGATCAGGTAGCGGATCTGTAGTTTGAATGAACTGGACAATGTAATGTAATGTAATGGACAATTCCGCTTCCAACCTGTAGGGGGACCGAAGCGGGAAAAGTTACATAGTGTTGCTTTATGACCTGTTTAAAATTATTTAAGACCTAGAACACAATACTTCAGCAAATTTAAGACTTTTTAAAAGGCCTACAATTTAGATTTTGAAATTTTAGACTTTTTTTTTAATTTTTAAGACGGAAACTCTGCAGCATTAGGCTGTTTAATCCCGACAAAAAAAACGACAAATATTCGAATCCCAAAATCGAAAATCGAATATCGAATACCTGCCCATTGAACGAATATTTGAACGTTTGGATCTAACCCCAGTGAGCTCCTTAACTTTCAGAATATCTGTTAAGATACTGAACATAACAACAACTCTACTGAATCCTGCGTTCAGTAAGTCCAGTAAATGTTGAGATACTTTTACTGCAGTCTTTACATGCGTCTTCAACTCCAAATCACGACAGCAGGAAGAAGACGGTACGGTGCAGTAT
This sequence comes from Sander lucioperca, assembly GCF_008315115.2. Taxonomy (NCBI): domain Eukaryota; kingdom Metazoa; phylum Chordata; class Actinopteri; order Perciformes; family Percidae; genus Sander; species Sander lucioperca. Next base: position 12,526,503 of record NC_050186.1, read on the forward strand.
ATAGTGCAGAGAGTTGGCGAGTTAATTACCTCCTCGAGCTCTTTCTGGGTCTCTTCTTCCATCCGCCTGATGTCCTCCATGGTCAAACCCACCCATCTGTCAATCCAGCAGAACAGCTGGCGGTGGAAGTTGGTGAAAATACGCTTTTCTTGCTGTGGAAGGATAAAGAAGTTCAAATGAAGTAAAACAACTGATATTCCCGCACGACCAACCGGTGGGTTAGACACCAATAATGGGCCGGACTAAAGCACGGGGAGGGGGGGCTCTTAGTTTCCTGACTTCAGCCCATGTTGGAGACTTCAAATGTTTTTTTTCTATTTAGTTACTTAGGTCGGTTACACACTGGCTGTGTGGCGTTTCTGTTGCGTGTCAGCTGCGTGGATATTTCTGTCTTTACACACCAGAAACGTGTCTGACGCGGCGCTGCTGCTGCTGCTGCTGCTGCTGCTGCTGCTAGCCTTGTCTGTACACATGTATGCTTCCCATTGATAAAATGAAATAACCATGTTAAACATAAATATAGACTGATTTGATTACAGCAAAGACAACGTCATCAGTATTGACGGCAAAATAGGCTACAGAATATTTCGTTCTGTATTGACAGGTGCAATATTAGAAAATTGATTCTTTTTTAAAAAAAATACATTTATATCTGCATTTATATCAAAACCTAGAGAGTTTCAAACATCAACATGTCATTTATTAATATGTATTAGTGTCAAAATTACATATAAACATCTTTTCCTATTCTATTTTGCCTGGAAACGCTTCCAACACACTTGCGTGTCGCGTGAAAAATAGGCGTCGGTTCTGTTTCTAGCATGCACGCGTTTTCGGCGCCTGAGACGTGCGTGTTACGCAGGCGGTGTAGTGCTCTAACCTGTTACCATGGGAGCTGAAATATAAACAGACACGCCACGCAGCTGACACGCTCGCGCGACGCATCCAGTGTGTAACCGGCCTTACACTTGCCTTCTCATCTCTTCCCTAAACTAAACCAAACCAAACTTAACCGAGCTTTGCTCAGTTTAATTCTCTCCTTCCAATTTTAAGAAACCCTGAAACGGCCATGTCTCCCTCTGCTGTCCAAACCAGAAACACTTCACTGTCACACTGAGAATCTAATCAAAGACTGTGTAGATGTTAAAGGAGAACTATGCAGCTTTTTTTTTTAGCTTAATCTACCTTAACTGAACAGCTTCGGAGTCATTGGAATGGTTATAGGACTTTTTTCAGGTTGAATGATGGTCGTCTCTCTTCCCCCTAGCGCCTGTGAGCTGTAAAACCACCCTTACAACTTTCGCCCGGCAAGCCGGCGGCCTCAGCGTCAGGAAGTATGACGTGATATCAGGTCTCGCCATTAACAAATTGGTTCACAGCACTGCACACATATGCCCCCATTCAGGAACCGGCTAACAAGGTAGGGATGGAGTTTTTCAAACTATCGTCACGGCTGAGCCGGCAAAAAAGAAGCAGAAAGCTAGGAAAGCATTGTCGGAGGAACAGAGAAAGAGGAAACGGCAGACTGACCGAGAGAGGAGTCAGACACGAGTAAACATAGGAGCTGCCAAATATCTATTCTGAAGCTGTAGGGGGAGCTCTATAGAGAAACCTGCCAGCAAACAGAGAGAAAACAGAGAGAACAGAGAGAAATGGCCAAAACTGCATAGCGCCCCTTTAAAAAGGTAACTACCATTTTTTTCAACCCTATTTCCCTATGTCTTTGTGTCTAAGTGACTGATCTTTGACATTGGTCAAAGATGGTTGTTCACGGTTGGTGTTAGTGGTGTAGAAATAGCGACTTCTTTTTACTTTACCCGTGCCCCGACGACTAGCGCTATAAGCTAAATTAGCGGTTTGCGCTAAAACTGGTCCCATTCGATTAGCATGAAAACATATCCCAGAAAACGGTCGATTCGGTACACGTGTTATTAACCCCTAGGTTAATTTTGCGCTGGATTTGTCCTTCAAGTACAGTATGAAGTATGTGTACTTTGTTACATTACAACACTGCACCTGAAGTATAAATACTAATGACACACTCTCCCAAAGTCAATAATCAGAGATACAGCGCTACACGCCCCTCTGTGCTCCCTTCAGAGCAATCACCCATTCATAATCCCATAACTACCGTGTCTGTCCCCCGACTGAGACCGTTTAAACCAAACGCTAACAAAAGAGGTGCTATACTAAACAACCTAATTGGAATTAAAACAACCACTGCAACGATAGAACAGAATAGGAAAATCAAATGTGGACTATTAAATATTAGATCTCTGTCATCGAAAGCATTATTGGTAAACGAATTGATATCAGATAACCACATTGATTTATTCTGCCTCACCGAAACCTGGCTGGGCCATGACGAATATGTTAGTTTAAACGAAGCCACTCCTCCCAGTCATAATAATACCCAAATTCCACGAGGCTCAGGCCGAGGAGGGGGAGTTGCAGCCATATTTGACTCGAGCCTGTTAATTAATCCTAAACCTAAACTAAATTATAACTCGTTTGAAAGCCTTGTTCTTAATCTTCAACACCCAACATGGAAAACAGTACAGCCAATTATATTCGTTGTTGTTTACCGAGCACCAGGTCCATATTCTGAGTTTTTATCTGAATTCTCAGAGTTTTTATCATGCGTAGTCCTTCAATCAGACAAAGTACTTATTGTAGGTGATTTTAATATCCATGTGGACATTGAGAGCAATAGCCTTAGTACTGCTTTCAATTCACTGCTAGATTCTATTGGTTTCAGTCAGAGGGTGCATAAGGCCACGCACTGTTTTAACCACACCCTCGACCTTGTGCTAGAATATGGCATCAAAATTGACGATTTAATAGTATTTCCGCAGAATCCTTTATTATCAGACCATTTTTTAATAACTTTCGAATTCCTACTACCAGACTATACGAAATTAAATAAAAGTTTCTACACTAGATGCTTATCTGACAGTGCTATAGCTAAATTTAAGGAAGCTATTCCAACAGCACTTAACTCAATGTCATGCCTTAATATAACAGAGGACTGTTATGTTAACTCTAGTCCCTCCCAACTTGATAACTTTGTAGATGCTGCTACGGCCTGCCTACGGACTACTTTAGACTCGGTTGCTCCTCTCAAAAAGAAGATGAAGGAAAGGAAACTAGCACCTTGGTATAACTCCCAAACTCGCAAATTAAAACAAATCTCACGAAAACTTGAAAGTAAATGGCGTTCCACCAAACTGGAAGAATCTCGTGTGGATTGGCAAGATAGTCTAAAAAATTATAGGAGGGCCCTCAGAAATGCCAGATCAGACTATTACTCAACACTAATAGAAGAAAATAAGAACAATCCAAGGTTTCTTTTCAGCACTGTAGCCAGGCTGACAGATAGTCACAGCTCTATTGAGCCATCTATTCCTATAGCTCTGAGCAGTGATGACTTCATGACCTTTTTTAATGATAAAATTATAACAATTAGAGAAAAAATTCATCACCTTCTGCCCACAGCTTCCAACGACTCACCATTGGGCGCAGGAGGGCTAGAGAGAACGATAAGACCTGATACTTATTTAGACGGCTTTTATCCTTTAGACCTCCAACAATTAATGTTAAGGGTCTCTTCAGCTAAGCCAACTACCTGTCTCTTAGACCCCATTCCAACGAAGCTACTTAAAGAAGCACTACCCGTGGTCAATACCACATTACTAGATACGATCAATATGTCCTTATTAACGGGTCACGTACCGCAGTCTTTTAAAGTAGCTGTGATAAAACCTATTCTGAAAAAACCCACCCTCGACCCTGAGGTCTTAGCCAACTATAGACCTATATCTAACCTCCCGTTTCTCTCCAAAATCCTTGAGAAGGTAGTCGCTAATCAATTGTGTGACTTTCTGCATAGAAATAGTCTATTTGAAGACTTTCAGTCAGGATTTAGAATGCATCATAGCACAGAGACGGCACTGGTGAAAATCACTAACGACCTTCTAACTGCTGCTGACAAAGGACTTGTCTCCGTACTTGTCTTATTAGATCTTAGTGCTGCATTCGACACTATTGACCATACCATCCTCTTACAGAGACTGGAACATTTAGTTGGCATTAAAGGAATCGCACTAAGCTGGTTTAAGTCCTATTTTTCTGAGCGATCCCAATTTGTTAATATTAACGATAAACCATCCAAATACGCTAAAGTTAGCCATGGCGTTCCTCAAGGCTCAGTGCTTGGACCAATTCTATTCTCTTTATATATGCTTCCTCTAGGCAATATTATTAGGAAACACTCAATTAACTTTCACTGTTACGCAGACGACACCCAATTATATCTGTCAATCAAGCCAGACGAAAGCGGTCAGTTAGCTAAACTTCAAGCGTGCATTAAAGATATAAAATCCTGGATGACCCACAATTTTCTGATGTTGAACTCAAACAAAACGGAAGTTATTGTGCTGGGACCCAAGCACCACCGAACTTCATTATCTAAATATATAGCTACCCTAGATGGTATTGCCCTGGCCTCCAGCACTACTGTCAGAAATCTAGGAGTCATTTTTGACCAGGATCTATCCTTTAACGCCCACTTAAAACAAACCTCAAGAACAGCCTTTTTCCATCTTCGTAACATTGCCAAAATCAGGAACATCCTGTCTCAAAACGATGCTGAAAAACTAGTCCATGCATTCGTAACTTCCCGGCTGGACTACTGTAATTCTTTACTATCAGGCTGCTCAAATAAGTCCCTCAAGACCCTCCAGCTGATCCAGAATGCTGCAGCACGTGTTCTGACAAGAACTAACAAAAGAGATCACATTTCTCCTGTATTAGCTTCTCTGCATTGGCTTCCTGTAAAATCCAGGATTGAATTTAAAATCCTTCTCCTGACCTACAAAGCACTAAATGGTCAAGCACCATCATACATAGAAGAGCTTTTAGTACCTTATTGTCCCACTAGAGCACTGCGCTCCCAGAACTCAGAGCTACTTGTGGTTCCTAGAGTCTCTAAAAGTAGAATGGGAGCCAGAGCCTTCAGCTACCAGGCTCCTCTCCTGTGGAACCAGCTCCCAACTTGGGTTCGGGGGGCTGACACCGTCGCCACATTTAAGAATAAACTGAAAACCATCATCTTTGATAAAGCTTATAGTTAGGGAGTGAGGAGTTGCAGCATAGTAGAGTAGAGTAGAGGGAGGCAGGAAGTACAAGCCCGTTCCGGCAGGGGAGAGTACGAGCCCGGTCCAGGGCCCCTCTCCTTAGCCTGCCTCTCTTAGTTATGCTATTATAACTCTAGACTGCTGTGGGAAGCTCCTTCCAAGGACACAATGAGCCGCTCCCTCTTCTCTCTTTTCACTTGTCTCCTTTTGTGTGCATCTTAGTCCCAGAAATGCCTGTTACTAACCTAGCTCTGGGGAGTTTTCTCCCCGGAGTCCCTTTGCTTCTTCTTCACCCAGAACATCGCCTTGGAATTGGGTGGCACCTACACCGGGGTCCTGGGTGCAGCTGACGCTATGGACTTACTACACCCTGCTACGCTCTGCGTTTCCCCGCAGTGTCCGACTGTGTCCTGCCGCGTCCAACCGCGTCCACCCAGGCTGCTGTGCCACACTACACCCCGTAACGCCCTGCTGTACCCTACTATGACATGAACTACTACGACTACCATTGTGATCACTGCTTCACTATCTTTATTATGACTATTATTGCCACCATTCACCACTCCCCCAACTGGTGCCGTCAGACACTGCCTACCAAGAGTCTGGGTCTGTCCGAGGTTTCTTCCTAACAAAAAAAGGGAGTTTTTCCTTGCCACTGTCGCAATAGCTACTGCTAATGCTTGCTCTTGAGGCAACCACTGTAATAGTTGGGGCTTCGTAAAGTACAGAGTGTGGTCTAGACCTACTCTATCTGTAAAGTGTCTCGAGATATCTCTTGTTATGATTTGATACTATAAATAAAATTGAATTGAATTGAATTGAATTAATGCCAAACACTCAATAAAATAAAGATATGATGCCTTTACCCTGTGGATGAAGTTCTCCACTTTGGTCTGCAGACCCCACCATCTGAACTTGACAGTGACCAGTTTGTATGCACACATGTAAGGACAGTCTGTCTTCAGCTCATTCTGTGAAGGAGGAGAACAAAGACAGGAGCACAGTTCATTCATCACGGATCAGACGTGACCGAGGACAGACAGAAACATGGCGTTCGGCTTTCTGTGAACTACGTCAGGTACCTTCCATTCGGGGCCGAGAGGTCCTCTGCCCGTCTTGGCGGAGTGGAAAAGAGCAGGATCTTCTTCTGGCTTATAGTCCTGAAAAAAAAAAAACAAGACAACAAAACGTTAAGATCCTGTAAGAAACAGAGTGCACCTGAGTCAGCTGTCCAGCTGCTGCTTTCAACAAGTCTGCTCTGTAGGGTTGGGTACTGAACTTTGTACTTTTTTGGGTAGGGTTTGGTACTGACACCTGGTTCCACTATGGAACCGGTTCCTACGCAACCGGTAGGAATCAGACCAGATTAGAACGCAAATTTCGGTTCCACTTAATGTGTCGACTGAAATATTTTCCCTCTGTCGCTCCGAAACGGATGTAAAAATATCACACTTTCTCTTTCTTATTATATATTTAAGTACTTTAAAATGTTAATATATTGTTAAATTAAAATTATTTTCAATTAAAAAAAAAAAAAAAAAAAAAAAACTATAAAAAGGAAACTGAAAAATTACATCAAAGAAGATGTAATTTTTCAGTTTTTCAAGAATCGGATTAGGAATCGTAAAAATCCAACCGATACTCAACCCTATTTTTGGGTACCGACTGGATTACGTCACTACTACGAGGACCGTTAGTCACCTTTAATCAAACAGTACCAAAATTTTGGTACCTGACAGCGCATAAGTGTGAGCTTATCTGTCCTCTTTGCATGTTGACAGAGAGCGGGGATCGGCTCAGAGTGCGCGTGGGGCAATGTGATCATTTTAAAAACAAACTCCAAATTTGGTGATCCTTGCTTCCTTCCATATAAAACGTTTACAAATCTATATTTTAAAATTGTGCACGGTTTACAGCCGTGATGGCTAGCTGGCTTTTGTTGGCGCATTGCTCCTTCTTTGAGCGTTACTGCCAACAGGGTTGATCAGTGGAACAGCGTGAAACTGGTTCTTCACGTTGCTTGCGTGCGTGCATGATACACACAAAACAGGGATCCACTTATCAAGCATCTAGCAATGCTAGTGTTTAAAAAAAAAAAACGCCTTTAAGGACCCACTCCAGACATGCTTTAAGACATACTTAAGGGATAATCCTCTGTTTGGAATAATCGTTTGAGCTTTTTGTTGAAAAGAAGGTTCTTCACATTCAATCTACTCCTCTCCCTCATTTAAACACCTGTAATAACTGAACTTGAAAGCAAATACTGCTCATTTTCAGGAGCTGGACTGCTACTACAAAATGTCTCCTACTTCACTTAAAAGTGTGTGTGTACACACACACTTTTTTTTGTGTGATGTGTCATGTATTCTTTTTAACCTTCACATTATTGTATTGTGATTTTGTGTAGGGTCTACAGGGTGGGGTGTTTGTACTTGTACAAGAAAACTAATAAACAGTGTTAACAAAATATATGTGTATATATATATGTGTATATATATATATATATATATATATATATAAAAATATATAGTATGTGACCTGGAGGTTTCAAGTTTCCAAATCACACTGTTAGTTGCATAATGGACCACGATTGGCTGGCCACAAAAATCCCGTTCATATGTCCACGTCTTATGCTCTGAATTCACGTGAGCAGCTGATAAATGTGGAACTCTGGCCAAACATCTAAGCTGAAAACAAGACTGTTTTCTTGACTCATACACTCTGAGAGCCAATTAGTGCCCTCGGTATAAATAGGAACCAATCTTTGGTTCCTCGGGTGCAACCCGGAAGCATATACAGTTTTTGACCACGCACGCACACACACACACACACACACACACACACACACACACACATAGCGTCAATTACTCTACCCGTGGAACAGCACCTCAGGGGCTTAAAGCTTGGGCTTAGCCTCTACACACTCTTTTTCAATCTGACTGTTTAGTCGAACATCACTTTGCTCTTAAAAGGAAGTGATTTGACTCCCATCCAGGAACACAGCCGCGAGATTGTTTAGTTTTTTACTGAACACCCCTGTAGTATCTGATTAACGGTTAGAGGACACATTGACTTTGTTGGAGCAAATGGGGACCACTGACTGACTGGCCCCAGAAACGGACTGAACTACCCCCATCACCACGTCTCATGTTACACAGGACAGTACTTAACCTCATGTTTGAAGAGAAAATCTTCAGAGTGACCATTTTGAGAATTGAGAACTGTCCTCTCCGGGTTCTGCAGGACCCGTCATGATGCTGGAATCTTTGCTGTAATAAACCTTTTATTATCAAGATCAGGGTCGGCGAATACTTCTTCCATACAGCATCACAGCAACGAAACTAAAGATACCACACCCCACACAACCCCCCAGCTCCCACCGTTCGAGCTCAAGGCTCACTGCGCTGTTTTAATCTATGAGGTCTGCTGTTGGGAACGAGTGTGGAATACCTGGAGCAGATGGACATTCAGATTAGGCCTGGGCCTCAACACTGATCCACTTAAGTCATTAAACTCTGTGACCCACCTGGATGAAAATGGCTTAATGCCTCCTTTAAGATTTTAAACCACAGGCGACTTGACGGTTTAGGCATAACTGTCTGACCGGTGACCTTTATATACTGATTACAGGGTTTTAAAGGATGGCTGAAAAGTTTCATTCATCAGCGGTCTCATGCTATTTAGTCTCGCTTTGCCAGACCATCCACAGAGGGGGGGGGGGTCTGGCTAGTCCACACAGCATTCCGGGATGGGAGGAAAACATGCTCTGGTTTAATGGCATTTCTTTAAACCAATCACAATCGTCCTGGGCAGCGCTAAGCTCCGCACAGAGCCACGGTAAAATAGTCGTGGGAGAGAAAACTCAGATTGGACAGATAGTCTAGCTAGCTGTCTGGATTTACCCTGCAGAGATCTGAGGAGAAGTTAACCATAGTCCTCAGAAATCCACCGGAGGTTAGAATGCCAACACAAAGGAAGCAGAAGGAAACTGACATCGGCGAAAAGACATGCATCCGGCAGAATTTCCTGCGGCACCGGAGCAATCCCGGAAGCAGAACGTCGTGGATAGAGACTACATGCTATTTACCAAAAGGTTGAGACTTTTAATGTCTCTATACCATTCAAATCAATTTGACATCAAATCAAAAGTTGCCAAAGAATTGACAACCCATCATTGTGTTTTCCCTTGAGGCTAATAAATAAATGCCGTCCAACTCTGTTATCATGCTCTTTCCAAAATACTTTACAACTCTACATTGGAAAAGGTGTCTTTTTTTTTTAAGCTGCTCTTAAGCGGTTTTTGTACAGCCCTATTTCTAATACCGTGGCGGTAGAAATGTTGCCATTGCGGGCCATCACTACAAAATCACCACTTACGCGCTGCTTTCGCGTCCGGTGTTGCCAGTTTCATTGAATTTTAGTGGAAGCGTAGTTTGCAATTTAAGTATGTATACTGTAGGGCTGCAAAATATATCTTTTTTTATTGTCATCGCGATGTCGACTGGCGCAATAAACCCATCGCGAAAGGCTGCAACATATCGCGAAAGACACTCACACAGAGATTTCTTTGTGTTAGTTGAAAGAAAATATCAGTAGAAAACTGCACTCACTTATTTTTTTATTGGTGCCTTTTATATTCAATTTGATGTTCAATATAAAAAAAAAATTCATTTGCAGCCCCAATATACTGTTCAGTGAGGCTTTATGGATGATGGCCATGAATGAATAAAGTAACTTGGACACTTTAAGAGCCCTCTCTTGCACCCGGCGCAGTGCAGCGCAAAGTCCAGCGCAAGTGTCTTTGCTAGTTTAAGACCGACGCAGTTGTCAGTTTCCCATCCAGCGCCCGCGTCGTTTAAAAAGCAAATGCACCTGCGCCCATCTTTGCGCCAATGGGCCTGCTGGTCTTACAGGGAGGTGTGTTCAGGTGCATTCTTGGCGTATTGCTATCTTGAGGCAGCGGGAAGTGATCGCGCCATTGACCAACAACAACCTGGTCTAAAGTCAATAGAACATTTCATTGTTATTTTAACAGCAAATTAGTGAAATGCGCAGCAGCACACACATGCAGAAGATTACAAATAAAAATATTACGGTGCAAATCCTCCATCATAACAGCAATGCACCAAGGTACAAACGCGCCTGGCTTTTAACCCGTGTTGTCTTCCAGTCGACCATGAAGTTGTTGTCTTTCCACGTTCAAAATTGAAATTTTTTGGCCCATTTTCTGATGTTTTAGTCACATTTTGTCCACGCTTTTGCCGCTTTTTAATTGATTTTTTCAATGCTTTTTTCCCCATTCATGGTCAATACCACCTAATTTATATAACTCCATAACATTACACCAGAAATTATGAATTATTTTGACTAAAAGTTAAGAAAAGAAGATGTTGAGCGGATCACAGATGGGTATCTGGCAAAGTTTAGTCAGGACGCTGTTTTGAAACCATTTAAAAAAATGTTTTTCAAGTGCTACAAAATTGAATAAAACACCCAAAATGCAATGAAAGTAATCATTAACTTTACCTGCGACATACATTGATGCATCAGTGTTATTTTTGGGCAATTTGGTTGACAGAAACCCATATTTCTTATAGAAAAAACTTTGGAAAAGAGTCAAATTTGACCCGAGGACAACACAAGGGTTAAAGGGAATGGGAGATGATCTCTGATTGGTTTATTACATGTTACGCCCAAAATACACCTCTGATTAATGAAGACACTAAGTGCAACCCTTTTGAACCATGCGCCCGGCGCACGGACCCTTTTGTTCCACCGTCGAACTAGCAAAAGTGGATTTGGACACGCCCTAAACGCACCTGCGCCATGCGCTTCACGCCGTGCACTAAGATGGTTAAAATAGGGCCCTAAGTCAACCTGTGTGACCACACTCTTCCTCAGAGTGGAGACATCCTGCTGGAAATCAGTTTCCACCATCTTTTCAGTCTGTGTGTCGTCTGCTCACTCAAACTTATTTTCACATCTTTGTTCAGTGGCTCTTAAAGACTACCAGTATAATAAATAAAAAACTAAAACTCACCCCTTGGGCCACTTCTTCTTTGTTTGCAATATCTATGGGAGACACCTCCACAGTCCTCCATGTCTGCTCGTCCAGGTCATGGACCTGACACAAAGAGAAAGACGGGGAGGTCAACCTCGGCTTTGCACACAGGCATCATGGGACACTTCCAGGAGGACTTAATCAAATCTGTGCTGAGTGTAAGTCAAATGAGATTCAAATTAAAAACCACACATTTTACAGCCGGTGTTGTGTCTTCTGTGATTTGTGAGAATAATCAATCCCTCTGCTTGGGCTTGGATCCTTTATAAACAGATAGCCCGCATTATAACTGGGGGGTACAGTTTGAAAGGGCCGTTAATCAGTCTGATGAAAGATTCTCTCATGTTGAATTATAGGTATAGATACACTCAACTCACGATTGGATACAGGATTTTAAGTTCACGATCCGATTTTCTCACAATTTTCTTTTTTTTTTTTTTTTTTTTTACAGAATGAGCTGCAGACAAATGACGGAAAAATATTCCTTCATTCATATAAACTGTGCAAAACAACAGAAGTGTCCTCGTATCAAAAGTGAGACTGGAATGGTATTTTATCTTAAATAACAAAAATGCCACATCAAAATAACTAAATAAATAGAAAGACATCTCTTCAAATAAACAAACTAACAAGACGTAGTGACGTCTGAAGTCACACAAGTGAAATATAAAGTAGATTATGCCCTATTTTTTTTTTTTAATCTCAACCGGATGTAATCTTTACACATTTATATAACTTTTTAGGGCCTGCGACTCCTCCTAGGGTCTAAGAGTCGGGATATCTCAAACTCTTTCCTTATCTCACAAGCACCCTGACTTGATGGAAGTGCAATTCCAAAATCAGCAGAGCAACCCTTTAACACAGGGGTGTCAAACATACGGCCCGTGGGACAGATCAAATTAGGGGGATGTGGCGCATGAACTAAAATGAGTTTGACACCCCTGCTTAGGGCTGGGCAATATATCGATATTATATCGACATTGATTTATGAGGCTGAATATCATCTTAGATTTTGGATATCAGGGCGCCCAGATAGCTCAGTTGGTAGAGCGGGCGCCGATATATAGGTTAACTCCTCGATGCAGCGAGCCCGGGTTTGACTCCGACCTGCGGCCCTTTGCTGCATGTCATTCCCCCTCTCTCTCCCCTTTTGTGTCGTCATCTGTCCTGTCAAAAAATAAAGGCCTAAAATGCCCAAAAAATAATCTTTAAAACATTTTTTTTTTACAGTACATTACAGTACAGTGATGTCATTTTCTGAACTTACCAGACTTACTAGCGGTTTATTTGCCTTTACCCACTTTCTCATTGTATCCACATTACTGGCGATTATTTATCAAAACTCTCAATGTGAAAATATTTTGTTAAAGCACCGATAGTCAACCCTACAATATCAAAAACGTTTTTGATATTTGATTGATGATTTGATGGCCCAGATCTAACCCTGCTTCAACACCAACATGTCTCCACACCGTGTCGTCTGCTCACTCACATTTTCTATTGTTCCCATGTCAGGTTTGTGCCACGTCTCGATCTTTATCATAAAGTCGTCCTTCATGTACTCGTTCTGTAAAGCAGGAGAGAAAACACGCAGATATCATGAAGGGAGAATAACGAATATTTGGCCTTTAGTTTTTAAAAGTGGTACCACTGCTAAACTGAATCGAGTGCAGCTAATCTCGGGCCGAGACCAACGGCAAGGAGATCACCGTGAATGGAGGATTCTGAGAGGTGTACTTAAACCCTGCAGCTAAATCCAATTAACCAATCAGATGTTAATTCTGAAAACAACGCTAGTGATGCTGCTCAGCTCAGACCTATTTTTAACCGCCGCAACACTAGTTAGTGTGCAGGTAATCTACAACAACATTGCGCTGTGAAAACACTTATCTAAAGACAGGTGTGTCAGTGTAAAGGTTGACTCCGACCCTTTGCTGCATGTCATTCCCCCTCCCTCCCCTTTCATGTCTTCAGCTGTCCTATCCAAATAAAGGCTGAAAATGCCCCCCCCCCCCAAAAAAAACAAACAAAAAAAAACGATTCACAGTATGTAAATGTAGTTACTTTTCCCATGTGATTGCAGTAGACATACAATACACACACAGGAAAGGTACAACTATGTATGTATATATATATATATATATATATATATATATACATACATACATAATTGTATATATATATATATATATATATATATATATATATATATATATATATATATATATATATATATACACACAATTCTATGAATCGATAGAGCTTGAATCGCGATACGAATGTTAATCTTTTTTTTTTTTTTGCACACCCCTATTTGACACGCATAGTTGCACCATAGACCAAGCCGTCTTGACAGAAAATGGAAGAAACCAGCGTAGCTTATAAGCTGTGTCGCAACATTCCCTTTTACATAACCTCCTCTGTGGGAGTAAAAAAAAAAAATGCTCCGTCAAACAGGAATGGGTTGGACAGTGAAGCAACAGGACTCAACGGTACAAATTGTGTGTCTAGGTTGTTTTGTTAGTAACCCCTGGAGAGCTTTCTTCCCCTCTTCAGCAACTCTTTATTAGGAAATGATGTACAATCATGACAACTAAAATGCTAGGGGGCGAGAAAACTCTCAGAGAGCTGTTGTGACGGACTAGTGCTTGCATGTTCCCAGCTGGCTGACGTGTCTGTGGTTGACTTGCCATCTAGTCACTACAAGAACTAAATACTTTGAAGATATGCAGATTAATTTTGCCGTTTCACTCTCTGGTGTGAGCAGGCCTTGAAAGAAACTTGGAAAAAGCAACTCACCGTCACAACTGCAGAGGAAGGAGAGGGAGAGCAAAAAACAAACAAACAAACAAAAAAAAAGCATCAGTATCAAAAATCAGGGTGGCATTTATCATCTCTGACAAGCATTCAAACTACATATTGAACAAAATACACACATGTAGTAAACACATCAAATGTCCATTTAAGTGACGCCATGATTTCTTGTAACTATGATCTTTTCATGTTCATCATCTGGAATTGATTTCATTCTTCAGCATGGACTTACTCGTGCGACAGTACGGGTAGGCGTTCCAAGCCTTTTCGTGAAAAACTAACGCTCCCTCTGGTGCAATCATCTTCACATAACCTGGGACTTTACTGCAGTGGGAGAAAAAGAAGTCAGACAATCAAGTCCACGGTCCTTCAGAAATTAAACATCCATTGATCTGGAGCAGACTAGTATTAAAAATATCCTTAAAAAAACGACAATTTAGCATCTTCAGGGCTAAGGGGCCGTGTCTTTTTCTTCAGGTCCCTGCATCTCCAAAGCGCTCCTATCCTCCGATCGGCAGAAAAATAACATTTATTTTTAAATCAGAAAATGTAGTTTTCAGCTTCTGCTTCTTTTCTGTTCTGTATCATATTAAACTGATTTTATTTTTTTAATTTTTTTAGACAGAAGACATTTGAACAAAGACATCATCTTGAGAAACCACTTTGAGAAACTGAAAAGACATTTTTTTTCGCCGCTTTCGGACTTTTTGTGGACCAAACGGTTAATAACCGGCAGATTAATCGATACAGAAAACAATCGTTAGTTGCAGCTTTATAACTTATTTGTACCTTCTTTAGTACTAATGTCCTAAAAAAAGTGTCCTAACTTTAAACGAGCCATGTTTTTGTCCTGGATACTGTTGAGTTTTCTGAAATAAATTCACGATTCGCTCAGATTTCTGTTTTGACATTTAAGATTTCTCAGAGTCTTTAAAAATCTCCGTGGAGCCATCAAGTGTAGAGCTGCAAAGATGAATGGATTAGTTGTCGACTATTAAATTAATCTTCAACTATTTTGATAATCGATTAATTGGTTGGAGTCATTTCTTATGTAAAAAACAGTGAAACTTGTGTTTTCAGCTGGGGAAAAAAAAAACGCTTACGTGGACAAAGGCCCTTAATCCAAACATTTGATCAACTCTATGTTTCTACTGATAATGATTTGTCCTTTTTGTTGTTGGTGGCACTCGGCCGATGGACCTAAACCTTTTGTCCCAAAAAAAAACAAAACCCCAACACCTATTTCCTGCAGTCTCAAAGAACCCGTCACACAACATACAGAGGGTGGACAAAATAAGAGGAAACACCTGGCAATTTCAGAACAGCTTCACTTCTTGTACTGCTCTGTAGAAACTATTTCAATTAGATGGGATATTATACCTTTGATTGAGGAGAAAGGCCTCAAGTTATTTGAGGTAATCTATTTTGCACAAAGTGCCCTTTCTTCCTCTAATGATGTATGCCAGGGGTCACCAACTGGCGGACTCCGGTCCAAAACCGGACCGCAGGAGGCTTCCACCCGGACCGTGAAGCCGTTTGACACAACCGGGAAATACATATATAAATTATATGGGTATTTATCTCGTCAACGGAATTTTTAACAGGCTAATAGAGCTGTATGGGTCCTGTGACAGCCTGCGACTGTTTGTTGCCGTTGCTAGGTTGCAAAAACACGCAGGAGAGACGCGAGCTGACCGAGGTAGACAGGTACATACAATACGATAAAAGAACATGGCATTATCAAAATATAGAAAAGCTGACAGTGAAAACCGAGTCTACCGAGATCAGTGGACAGGAAAGTACTTCCTGCTAGGAGTTCTACGAGGCCGGTGGGCCTCATGTGCACGGAGTCTGTTGCGAGGGTCAAAAGTGGAATTATTAAATGCCAATACTAAACTAGACCCAGACACTTGGAGAAACCTTAGCCACAGCAGTTTAAAAATGTTGACTAAACTGATTCCTTTAGTATTAGTATATAGTATATATTTGTTGGTATGGAATTCTTCGGACCTCTGCGGGGGGTGGAGGGTTGACTTACTGGACTTCTTGCAATTTAAGTTGAATACCCCTGATGTATGCTATCAAAAGGTATCCGATTTCATCAGACTACTCTTGTTTTGTTTGGCAGTGTGTGTGTGAGGATATTATTTTGAAATATGGAGAGCATCATGCAGGAATGTACTATAAAAGGTAGAGCTGGTTCAGTAAAATGGCTGCTTATTTTGGCATGCAGAGTAGTCATCAACACCTAATGTCTCCCCTCACATAGCAGCCCAAACAGTTCTGCCATCCCATTTCACAGCTGGCAACTGGCAGCCTGCGATCCAAACAAACACGTCCAGATGGAGGCAAAATTTCAGATCTTGTTTCCGTTGCCAGGGCTCCCGGTTTTATGTGCTTTACCTACTTGGGTTACTTGTCCGGGGCGTTGGAAGAAAGGTGATAACTATGCCATAAATGCCGGGTTTTTATAAATAATAAATATTTCTAGGTACCAGTTTATGTCTGTCACAAAGGCTGTGGTAAATACCAAGGCAGCAGATGCTGACCTGTCTCTCCATCGCCATCAGTGAGCATTTAATCGCAGCCACTAACCGCTGCTTGTATGTTTCTTTAGAGCTTACACACTATGCCAAACAGTACCCAGCTTAGCTGTCAATACGTGTGTGAGTCAAAGTACTCCTTCGAAAGGTTGTCACATTATTTTGTCCACCCTATGAACATGTGAACTCAGTGGTATTGAAATGGTTTTCTGTAAAAAAACGGTCAAACAGAAGTGCAAACGCTCTCACTCAGAGAGAACTTTAGATTCTGTTCCAAAGACTTGCCTCTTTAGATGGTATATTTTGTGTGTGTATTGTCCCTTCTCCCCGTCCTTCTCATAAGGTTCGTTCTTCAGCACCTCGATGCCTTCTCCTCCTCCGGTCTCATTCTTGCTGGCCTCGGCCACAGAGAACAGCTGCCCTACTTGATACTGCGAGGAATGGGAGGAGAAAAGAAGACACGGCCGGAATAAATAGCCTTAAAAAGTACAGGGACACATCCTGTGATTATTTGCTAGAATAGGCAAAGACTGAAAAGATCCCTGAAGGCAAGGCAGGTGCTTCAAGGGTGCAGTAACACCAACAGCCACTAGATGCTGCACAGGGAATTCCTAGACTGAATTTAAGTCAACTCAAGAATAATAATAATTAATAACTTAAACTTTATTATTCCTGCAAGGGAAATTACAATGTTTTCATTCTTTTGTTGTTATTACACACAGGCCTGAATTACACACACATGCTCAGTACCTATGCATGCACTAATGGAGAGATGTCAGAGTGAGGGGGGGCTGCAGCTGTCGATGGACAGGCACCCCGAGCAGTTGGGGGGTTCGGTACCTTGCTCAAGAGCACCTTGGCAGTGCCCAGGAGGTGAACTGGCACCTCTCCAGCTACCGGTCCACCACCATACTTTGGTCCATATGGGAACTGTGTGGACTGACCAGACCCTCCTTCACAGCGCTGTGGAGGAGGGTCTGGCAATGTGAGACTAGGTACATACAGTAATATAATGGTGTATTGGTGAAGTATTGATCACTTTAAGAGGGGGGGAGATTACATTTTGTAAATAATTCAGCAGAGGCAGGGATATATAGACCCCCCGGAAAATCGCACACTGGATATAATTATGGTTATGCTTATTCTACAGGGAACCCATTTTAAAAAATAGTTATTTCTCATCAAAACTAAATGCTCTAACAGCCACATTGTGTTTTTCACTTTCAGAAAGGGCTGTGAAATAGGGCCTCTGGATGATGATGTCACTGGATATCACACTGGGGTCTGGGCTCACTGAGGGCTGACAAGAGCACGGATTGCACACACAAAAAAAGTGATCCCTATTAAGAGAAAGATGACAAGAGAGATTGTAGTTTTTAAAAGGCTGAGAGCTCTCTCTCTCTCTCTCTCTCTCTCTCTCTCTCTCTCTAAACACCAGCACCAGCCTGGCACACCAATACCAGTGCTCTCACACAAAGGCTATTTTGTCTTGGTATGTGACCCGGACGAAAAAGCCTGAGTGGATGAGCATTCTGTGTACGGGAGAAATTAAAATACAACACTATGATGGCAATATGCAGGATACTGTACAAGGAACATTGGGATGCCTCACTTTGGATATCAAAGAGGGTATGTCGGTAATGATTACTCACCTCTTCCACAGAGACTGGCAACACTACACGGCTGAGAGAGGGGGAAACAAGGGAGAGGTGGGGCAGGAAATGGAGAGAGAAACAAACAAGTTTAGCACATTTGTGTGTAAATAGGGGGGGTAAAATACTGGAGAAGATGTAAAAATGTTAAGGATTTGAAACGGTCCATGGCTGAGCCTGGGCAGAAGTTAGTGGTCCCCCTTTTTTTTTTTTTTTTTTTTTTTTTTTTACACCTTTTAGTTTAATAAAACTGTTATACTATTCTTTTTTTTTTAATATTAAAATGACCACAAATGCCTAAGCACTTAAACATGATCCCAATCTCTGGATGCATGATTGGCACTGAGTGACCTTAGCATGAAGCTGTGCATAAACTTTCCTCTGACCATCTTTGGGGAAAAAATGAAGTGGCTTTGTGCTAAAAGAGGAACATCTGTCTCCAAGACTGGATGTTAAAATTCTGCTTTAGTCCCCAAAAGGACGTCATTTAGAGACATCATTCGTTGTAGCTGCACCCCATTTATAAAGCGACAATAATTCCTCATCATTGAGGACCATTGGTTAATAAGTAAAGCCTCTTTCTGATCAAGTAGTTCCAGGAACGTAGTTATAGGAACAGTCCAATTCTAAACAGTTCGCACTGGCCAAGTGGCCATGGGAACTGGTAGGAGGGGTAAGGGAGTGACGCAAGCACGGCAACGTTCTTTATAGGATCCTCACAACGGAGTTCGAACGGCGGTGTTTAAAGACTAGGCTGGAGTACTTAACAGAGAAACACAGAAGACGAAGGCTCCAGCGTAATATGATCCTAATTAATATGATGGAAGAAGACAGAAGAGCAGAGCGCAACAGGCAAACCAAACGACGGGTAAGTTTAACTAGCATTAACAATTAGCTGGCTGAACGCGTGATGTTTGTCTTCTGAGTTAGCATACTTCGGCGAATTGCAACAGACAGTGAAGAATATGTACGGTTTGTGTTTCAGACGTTGCTAGGGCACTAAGGGTTCCTATGCGGAAAAGGGAAATGGAAAAGACCCCGCCCTGGCGTAGGAGCTGAAAGAGTTACAGGAACTGTGGTCAGAGGAACTTAAAAATCCCCAAATTGGTCCAGTCGGAACATGAGAAAAAAAGGGTTCTAGGAACATTATGTTGTAGGAACTGCAAAAATCCCTCCGGTCGGAAAGAGGCTTGAGACAGTAAGAGTGACTGTGTTTACGGCAAGACTAAGTGGAAATAGGAACTGATGCACAGGGTCTCCTAAAGCCACGACTTCATCTGCATTCATTATTAAAAACAGGCAGCGTTATCAGGATAATCACAATATACGGTATAGCTAATTAATGAGGGCTTACGCCACAACAATCAGGCCTTGAAAAACTTCAATACAAAATCTGTCTGCGTTTCCTCTCACGTCAATATGACGGACTGGATTGTCGTGCTTTTATTAAGTTAAGGTTGGTCACAATGTACTTTACACTGTCCAGTTATTTAATTATAAAGAAGAAAGGAAACCAAGTACTCTTTCCTTAACACAACAAGCTTGAGTCAATGACATCTTGTAAATTCACTTTCACAGTTACAGACAGACAGGGCTACAGCAGCAGCTCAAACAGCAGCATCACCAGGAATCGTGGACATCGAGAATTGAGAGACATGCAGAATATATTATTTAAAAAATATGTTAAAATGTGTTCAATGGATGTGGCCAATAATGCTTATAACAGAACTTTAACATTGCTGAAACAAATGATTGACAGAAAATAAATCTGCAGCCATTTTGCTAACCGTTGGGACAGTCATTGTTTCCAGCTTCTTTATTGTCAGGATTGTGTGTGTGTTTGAGGCCACGTCTTTGTAACTGAGTATCTTTTGGTTTTGTAAGTGCCTGTCAGACAAAATAAAAATAAATCTGAGCTCATTTCTGTATTTTCAGACGTTTTATAGACTAAAACGATAATAAAATATATAGAATCTGTAGACAATCGATACTTCGATCGATAACATCCTAAACTCCCAGCTAAAACATTTACCATCTTTTATTTTTCCTCAGGAAAAAAAGACTTTAACCACTACATGGACACATTATGTGTGCTACACAAAGATACCAATAGTACTTAGATTTATCATGAATGGTTGATTTTATATTTCCTTTTTTAAAAAACACATCCAGATTTTGTCTCCGACGGTCGTGTAACTGGAGGAACGATAAAGCACAACTGGAAAAACAAAAAAGGCCGAGCGCAGTCAGTGTTTGTGGTTTGGACTCATACTGGTGTGTGGCTTTTGTTACAGAGAGAAATTAACATGTTGGCTCTGGCAAAACGTACAACAGCGTCCACTGCATGAGCCTGTGATGTAGATAGATCAAGCACCGTGACCACGTTACACCAGAGGGCTTTTAATCCAATGCCAGGAAGAGCCGAGAGCTTTCACTTGACACGAAGTCTACACACCTGTTAATTCCCCTGAATATCTTAGATTAGAATTCAACCCCAGATGGGAAATTAATCAGCGGTATTTGCTTCTATCTTCTGCCTATGGTATTCACTATTGTTTTCTAAAAAAAAAAAAAATTAAAAAATAAAGTAGTGCAGCATCCGTTTCATTTTAGTGGCTTCAAAAAGGGAAAATATAATTTAAAGCAAAGTAATTTGTGTGTTGCTTCTACATGAGATCAAGTCAGAGCCCCAACCACCCCCCAACTGTTGAAAATTACACAATAAAGGATCCACTTCTCCTCAGCTTAAATAAATGATTAATCAGTTATTGATTACTCACTGTTAAAAAAAAAGTGATTGTGTTGTGCTTGGAAAAACTTGCACAACAGTGTAGCCAGTGACAAAAAAAAAAAAATGCTGGCACTTTGCGTCCTTAGTATTCAGCGTTGTATGTTCATTACATACCAAAGTTAACTGTGTTTACACCTGCCAATGCTCACTCTGTCACACAGAGCGACTGCAGCAGAGAGTGAGGGTGTGCACTGGAAATAGCTTTGCAGGATTGTAAAGGGAAAAACTATTCAACAAAAGGCTGACCTGTCACAGTTCAAGAGGTCTTGTAGTCCAGCTGACCTTATGTAAGATCCAGTGTAAGTCCTCTATGTGGCATTGCAGGTAGGACAGACACACGCAGCACAGGTACTGTGGCTTCACAGTGCTGACCTAATGCACCTGAATGTACAGCATAATGTTTCCCCTTTGGCTCATGACCAAAGTTCTGTTTCACAACAGTGATAACAACTCGCGCTTACATTATTATGTAAAAAAGTACATTTTACAGTATGTAAGGTCACTGCCATGTCCATGTTGTATTTACAGCATGTAAAACTAATTTATGTCACAACAGGTAGGCTACCTTTTTTTTTAAATGTGTTTGACATTTTTAAGGTTGGGATTGCACAAATCACATTTGATTTGGTGCTGAAACAAACTGATAAACACTGCCTAAAATGACCATGAAGTTGCAGTAAACAAATTGGTATTTATTGCACAGTTTTTCATATAGTAGTTTTCCCATGAATGGGGAAACTCCAGGACAGATTTAGTTTGTAGATATGTCCAACAAAATCCTACTGAGGCATCACTAACTGCACAACCACACAGACAGCCATTGAGGTATGACAGAGCTCGCTCCCAGATGCCTTCAATTATTCATTTCTATATGGGTGCCATCAGAAAATAAATTGGCAACACCAATAATTAATGTACTTTCCTCTTCATGAGCTCCTTAACATATAGGCCTACACATTTCCCCCTGAGCCCAGCTCTTGTTCTAGGTTAGGAAAAGTATAATCATGTTTTTATCTTTAAGTTTATCTTTAAGCTCCTTTTAAACAAGAGGTCTGCTGTAAATGTATTGCCGTTAATCAGTCACAATTTACAAAACTGACAGTTGGAAAATGTAAAGGCATGATTTGATAGGAAAATCTGTTTGCTTTTGATTTTTGCTTTTGATATTGATTATATGGTGAGAAACAGAAAGATAGTCGATATATTGTTCTATAGTGAGACGCTAGAGAGAGCGAGCAGATTTTGGGCAAATTGGTCAACACCACCTCAGCTAAAAATGCACCTTTTAAAACTGGCTTTTTACTGACCGCTGGTCAATTTCATATTCATTTCACTGATTATTTTATGCAATACATCTGGTTTTACTTCTTACTGTATAGTTTTATTTGTCTCTCGTGTACTCTGTTAGAGCAGTTTGTCACTGTTATAATATAATGATTACATGGCTATGGACAGATATCTCAGCTGTAGAAACACAACATGCCTGTTACAGCTAGCTACAGACACTTTTTTTTTTTTTTTTACAGACACATATGTCCTATAAAGCAGAATAAATGGTATGCAAAAGATAATACCCCAAATTAAACATAGACCAAAACTTTGCCACATCCATGTTGTTTAAAAAGCATTTAGTGTTGACCAGATTTTTCCTGCTGTGATTTACGTTAGCGCTGCTGCTGTACACAACACAGGGGAGTGCCCAGTGGTTCCCATATTATTATTTTTACGTTAAGGACCCCTTTTGTCCCAGGGAGCCTCATCTGACAGGATTTTTGCTTTTAGATGTTCTATTACAGAAAGTGTATGAAAAACCCATGACCAAATGGCCACACATTTCGTCATTGGATGGAATTATAGTGACATTATGTTATTCCCCTTTGTGCTGGGGACCCGCTGTAACCCCCCTTTAGGACCTCTGGGGGTCCCCGGACCCCACTCTGGGGGCCACTGGGTTAACCAAGGCTAGTTTAACATCCCACGGATACAACAGGTACCGTTATCTGGAGCTGACATAGGTTAGCCACATAATAAAAGCTAGTTAGCTTTGCTGAGACAGAAAGTGGATAAAAATGACCACCTCACCGTTCAAATACAGAAGATTTATGGGCTGGAATATGATGATTAATTGTGTTAATGATGCAGTTTATGTTAGTATTAGCCGCCCAGTTAAATAGCTAACTCTGTAATGCTAGCGCCAACAAAGTAACAGCGAAGTAGTCCTTCCCTAACCTCAAGCTAGCTTGTAGCTTGAAGGGTACAACTGCTACGTGATTTGGGCAAATACTGGAGCATAATTCCTGCCGAACTGTTCCTTAACGCTATGGTCATGTCTCATAAACCAACTTAGCAGTAAGCTAATGTTAGACGTGTGCTTTACAAATGAACCCCGTTGTCAGAATAATGCTAGCAGCTAGCCGGCTGCTACAGCTAATTTAGCAACAGCTAGCATCAATGGTAAATCCGAGGAACCCTAATCTGTCACACACGGGAGCTTAACATTACGACGACGCTGAAGTCAGCTTTCGGTCGGCAGTTCATGTTTAGTTACACATAACTTACATTGCTGAGCGATTGGTCCCTTTACAATATCCCAGACAAGCTACAATTCTTTAAAACAATTTCACTTTTGTGAAAATGCAAAAAAGGAGATTTCGCTGATTTTTTCACATGGAGACTACATGTATAACATCGGACCAGATCGAAAACCACTATGGACAGACGTGTCAAACTAATCTAAAATTGTGTTTTAAAGAGTCTTTAGCCTCTCTGGGATAATGTAGTCCTGAATTAACCAGTCTAGATAGCTAGCTATGTATAGTGGTTTTCAATAAGGACCCGATCGTATCTGGTCTTCATGCGTAAAAAACAGTGAAATCTCCCTTTTTTGCATTTTCACTGATATAATAAAGCTTTCATAAATCCCAACGTGGGTTTAATAACTAAGAGGTGCTAAAACGGAGAATAAGTCGCTCGGCAATGCAAGTTATGTTTCCTTTAACCTTAACTTCGATCGGAAGCTAACTTCAGCGCCGTAACGTAACGGCACTTTACATAGCTATCTGACACGCTGCTAACTGGTTAGCTACGTTAATGGTGGTGATATATTCCACCATCAAAGCCATGTCAATTAACGGAATGTGCATATTGTTTGTGCTTAACCAGCGCATCCTTTTTATGTAACTCATTTGCATTAAGAAGCTAATTATCCCGCTGCTGCTACAGCTCAATGGCTAACGTTAGCTTGCACTAGCAACGCCTAAAAAAGACCGGTGTGTCCCGTTATCCACGTCTTGATCCACCCTGCTCCAAAGCTGGCTTTTTACGTGCTACGTGACTGAAAAATTCAGCGATCGACCGCACTACACGATACACACATGTTTACTCCTCAGTAATACGCTTTCGGATGGAGGAAAATGCGGCTCTAAATGCACCAAAAGACGTTTTTAAAAAACACTTCAGACTCACTATTCCTTGATGAGCACCATCTTCGTCACCCGGGCTGCGCCTGCGCACTGGGAGTGGACACCAGATAGAATTATCAACAAGTTTGTTCCGCCCTCCAGAAAAAATCTGATTGGCTGAAAAATCCACACCATTGTCCATTACACTATCTCATATAAACATGTTTTCAACGCATTCATTTAAACAGTATAGTTCACTGACATCATTGATATAATGAAATATATTATGAAATAGATAGTTGTACATTTTTCACTTATTCCACAATTGTGAACATAAGATGAAGTTCTGGAAAGATTTAGAGATAACATTTGGTAATTTAGGTTACAGCTAATTAACAAAGACACTGTTACTGTTGCTTACTTTGATTGTAATCCTCCCATTCCAAGGGATATGATTGATTGATTTCATTTTATTGTTAGGAAAACACATTTTTAAATGCTTCATATTCTGTCGCAATGCATTATATTTTATAAACTGATCACGTTGTGTAAAATCTGAATCTAAAAAGTAACTATATAGCAATTACATTTATGTAGTAGAGTAAAAAGTAAAATATTTCCCTCTAAGATGTAGTGGAGGAGAAGTTTATATCTTAAAATGTAAATACTCAAGTAACCTTAAAATTGCCTTTAAGTGCAGTACTTGAGTAAATGTATTAAGTTACTTTTTTACCACTGGATTTGATGAGTTTCTGCAGAATTATAGATACATTTTACTACTTCTGAAATCTAATCTAAGATTTACTGTTTATGTTGATTAAGTGGAAAGAGACATGATTTATGTCATGAAAACAAAACAAGGAAAGGAACATTTTTATTGGTTCAGTTCTTGAGAATTGAGATATTTGTGAATAGGAGTCTGGCACCGCTGTGAAATTGTACATTATAAAGTCACTGACACACTGAACAGCAAGAGGTACCATGCTGACAATCACACATAAAATCAAATCTCCAATAAAAAATATCAAAAATCTTTTCCTCACATCTTCCTTTAATTGTCTTTATAAAATGTATAATAATGACTGGAAAACACAGATTACTTTACAAAATGAATGACACCAGTAAGCATTGATAATGACATTTAACAATAATTATTACACAAAAAAAAAAAAAAAAAATCCAGATCAAATTCAGGTCAACTTACACAAATATAGCGAGCATTTAGGTCGACAGAAGATGTTCTCCTTTTCTCAGGCATTCAGTCAACAGACTGGGAGTACAGTATGTGGAGGCATTGAGACACATGCGCTCTAGTCAGTTATGAAAACACATTTAAAGCCAGAGACTCAACATTTCTCTCAGTCATTTGTCCTTCCAGCTCTCTCCAGAAGAAGGCACAATCATCACATTCAAAACATTACCATCTCCTCACACAAAAAGTAGTGATGTGTAAAATCATTGTCAGTATGAAACAATACTTTTTTTTATAATAGTCTTCAGCAGGTATTGCTAACAAATGTGGTAGTATTTAGCTGACAAATGGACAGCTTCTGTCATAGCACAAACACCAAAATGGAACAGAAGATTGACCCTCTGGCTCTGGGTTCAGCATGGCAAATATCCCAACTCCTAACATTTAGAGGATGGAAAGAAATGTCCAGGTGAGAGAAACTTGTAGCCATTCCCGGCGGGAACTTTGATGCCCCCTTTAGAGTTCGACGATGGAGGTGGAGGAGGTTTAGCCTCCAGTGTTTGGTGATCATTCTGTCTGTCGCCAGTGTTATGATCCCCAGATGCTTCTACATTTTTGCTGACGGACTCGTGTCTAGGTGAGAGATTAAGCAAACCCAAAACATCTTTCTGAACTGTACTCATTTTTTTATTCCCACCTCGGAGTAAACTGGCAGGGCAGGGCACCTCGTGTTTCTGGCCAGCGTTGGCCCAGAAGGTTTTTAAATTATGAATCGTCTGGACTTTATTGTCCCGTTTTGGCTGGTTGAGTTCGGGCGTGTTTGCAGGGCTGGAGGAGGCCGAAACGGATCCTGTGGAGGAATAGGAAAAGGCCGGTGATGGAGCGCTGTCAGCAGGAGAGTGTGAAGGCGAGATGTGGGCGGTGTAAGGTGAGGGAGGGTATTTCAGTTTGAGCTGAGCCCGCGCGTGCACATCTGGGGAAACGGCGGGGAAAGGCCAACCCTGCTCGGTCACAGAGAGAGATAAAGAAGGAGAGGAATGAGCTGGGCTGTTGTAGCCGGAGCTGATTTTCTGCAGTGACGAGGAGCGGGATGGGGGTTTAGGCCGAGTTGGGGGAGGTGTTGAAACCGAAGTGGAGAGGGGTGAAAGATGACTAGAGAGGGAAAGAGGAGAAGAGCAAGCCTTTAGACTTGCCCTACTGGGTGGTCTGCTAAACGCACTGGTCTCAGAGGGCTGAAAGCCTCGCGCTCCTCCAGTGGGAGTCAACGT
Source organism: Sander lucioperca (assembly GCF_008315115.2). Taxonomy (NCBI): domain Eukaryota; kingdom Metazoa; phylum Chordata; class Actinopteri; order Perciformes; family Percidae; genus Sander; species Sander lucioperca. The sequence goes on from NC_050186.1 coordinate 12,553,360, forward strand.
TGGGGTTGTGGGAGTGGACAGCGAAGGCTGCCTGGCATGGGCCTCTTCTCTCCCAGCTGGCCCCCTCACTGTCTTCCCTCTGATGTTTGCTTTCTGCAGGCTCTCCACAGCTTGCATGTGGCTCTGGGTCTCCTCCAGAATCTTCTGGGCCAGTTCCTGGGGATCCAGCTGTCCCACGGGCACCGTCCTCTCCTCCTGGGACTTGACCGTGCTGTCTGTCTCAGTGCTCGACTGGTCCGACTCAGAGCTGCTTACCTTCCCTTTCCCGGTCCTCTGAGGAGGTGAGCTGCAAAAACAAAAATATTTTAGTTATGTTCAAATTAAGCCATCTAGGAACAAAAGTAGCTAATGAGCTTAGATCAGGGGTCTTCAAACTTTTTTTAAGCCAAGGACCCCTTAACTGAAAGAGACGGAGCAAATATACAAATATTGTATAAAATGAAGTTGCATAATAAGTTGGGCCTACAATAACGTGTAGGGCGGCCCAAAGCCTTTATACATTCCTTTTTTTGCATAGAATACTAAGCTATTAAAATAGCCTACTAATTGTTGGCATGATCGTATTAATCATGTTTTAATGTGAAACATACAGGTGGAACAGTGATCCTTAGGATTAACTGTATCTGTGGATGGCCTTAGTGACTACCTTACCTATAGGCCAGTAAGCAGTGGGGAGCTACTGTATATTTGCTAATATGTTTGTAATATGTTGGATTCATGTTAAGACTTTTACATTTTTGAAAAAACTTTCAAAAATTAACAATAATTTGGAGGCCCCCCTGCATTGACTCTGAGGATCCCCTAGGGGTTGCGGACCCCCTGTTGAAGATGCATGGCTTAGACTATAAATGCTATGACGTAGCTTTCATAACTCTAACAACTTACAACAAAATATCAGAAAGGCCAAAAGATACAGAGTTGCAAGGGAGGAGTTATTTTATGTGTAAAGTGGAAATATTTGCCAGTGGACTAGCAATATTCCTTCTCATTTCTGTTTTAAATCTAATCAACTTGTTTTATTTAGTAAAAACCCTGTTTTTGATGTCAGCCACTCTAACTCTGAACATTCCATCCATTCATTTACATTAATAAACTTGGGGGGAATTTCACGAAAAACAGGAAATATTAAGGAAAGTATGAACGATACAAACACTAAAAGTAATTCTGATAATGTCCTCAATGAGCTCAACATTTTGGAGTTTGAATAACGTTTCTATGTTGATCGTTGCTGAAGAAGTTAGGTGCCAAAAAATTAGAAAGAATTGCTGTTTCCCAGCAATCCCATCAATTAAATGGGACTCTCATGTTTCCATCCAACAGACATCTGACTTAAAGGTGCAGTAGGTAAGACTTATAAAACTAACTTTCTGTCATATTTGCTGAAACTGACCCTATGTTCGAGTAGAACTACATGAAGCAGGTAATTTAAAAAAAAATCTGGCTCCTCTGGCACCACCTACAACCTGTAGTGCGATTTGCAAAAAGCCACCTCTCCCTGTTCAGATGCACCAATCAGGGCCAGGGGGGGTGTCTAACTGCGTGTCAATCACTGCTCATGCACACAAATTCATTCTCCCTTGTGGGGGGAGGGGCTTAGGAGAACGTTTGGGCTTTAGCAGAAAGGGGGGGAGGGACTGAGAAGTTGTTGATGTTCAAATTCTTTGGCTAAATCCTGGATCTTCACAATCCTACCTACAGCACCTTTAAAAACAAATGTCAACCTGCTTTATTTTATTTTATATATGTTAAATTTTATTCCTGTATTTTAACTTCTGCACTATTTAATGTCATATTCTCAATTTTTACTTACATGTTCTTCTTTATATGTATTTGTATTATTAGCATTGTTGGCAGGAGCCTGACATCTATCATTTTTATTGCCAATGATTTCTTCTTTGTATTGCATTGTTGTGCATATAACAATAAAAAACTTGAAACCTGTTTCTGATGCAAGAGGAAAAAAATCAGGGAGTCTCTTTAGGATACTTCGTTTTGGAACCATGCATGTCACTACAAAACTTTGTGCCAATCCATCCAGTAGCTTTTGAGATAATTCAGTCTGGACCAAAGTGGTGGACCAACATTGCTATCCCTGGAGACATGAAGCTAACGTGGCTAAAACAACATAGATAGGGGACTTTGCAGAATTACTGGAATTGTTGGGTCTTTGTAAATTATAGTGTGGTCTAGAACTACTCTATCTGTAAAGTGTCTTGAGATAACTCTTTGTGATTTGATACTATAAATACAATTTAATTTAATTGAATTGCTAATTGTGGTTCATCCCACTTTGCACCTCTATCAGGTGCATTTAAGAAAGGTCCACATCTTTCTTTCTGACAAATAACATCAAACTTACATTTCCTGCTTGGGCTTGGGGCTGCTGGGAACTTTCAGGGGCAGCGGCGGAGCTTTAATTGGAGATGTAGGCGTGCTGACGCTTCCCTTGGAGGAAATTGTAACAGGGTACCCATGGCGCCCAGCAGACCCTCGCCCAGCACCGCCTCTGCCTTGTCTGTGTCCCGCAGGCAGAGGCAGCGTGTCACATTCCCTCCTCCCTCGTCCTAACGGCTCGCTGCTTATGATGGAGTACCCCTCGTACTCCTCATCCTCCCCTTCTCCAGCCAACCCTCCTCCGTGATTGGTCAGTCGACCTCTTGACAGGCCGCCCGAGTGGCGGTGCGAGGCGTAGTGGCCCCCTCCCCCGCGAGCTCTGTCCGGCTCCTGCTGATGTGAGCGCTGGCTGATGACGTCGCTTCCTGCGGGCTCCGGCCGGGACAGGAAACTGAGAGAGGAGGCGAGGGAGCTGAGGCTGTAGACGGAGATGGCGTCGCAGGAGAGGTTGTCGGGGCAGACGGGCGGTAAGAAGGAGGGCTGAGGCGGGTAGCAGCCGAAGGAGAGGGGCAACGAGTGAGGCTGGGAGGCCGACTGGGAGGACGACAGAGACTCCAGGGAGGAGGAACTGTCCATGCTCAGGCGCTTCGGAAGCTCTGTAGAGTCTAAAAAAAGAGAGGTGTTAGGTTGTAATCATTAGGGCTCCTGCACACTGGCTGCGTGGCGGGAGTGTGTCAGCTGCGTGGTGTGTCCGTTTTTATTTCGGCTCCCATGTTAACAGGTTAGAGCTTGCACACTGCCTGCGTAACACGCACGTCTCAGGCGCAACCGAAAATGCATGCATGCTAGAAATAGAACCGACGCCTATTTTTCACGCGACACGCAAGGGCGTTGGAAGCGTTTCCAGGCAAAATAGAATACGAAAAGATGTTTATATGTCATTTTGACACAAATACATTTAATAAATGACATTTTGATGTTTGAAAGTCTCTAGGTTTAGACATAAATGCAGATATAAATGTAATTTAAAAAAAAAAAAAAAATTATCGATTTTCAAATATTGCACCTGTCAATACAGACCGAAATATTCTGGAGCCTATTTTGCCGTCACTACTGCCGACGTTGTCTTTGCTGTAATCAAATCAGTATATATTTATGGGAAACATGTGTTCAGACAAGGCTAGCAGCAGCAGCGCCGCGTCAGACACGTTTCTGATGTGCAAAGACATAGAAAACACCACGCAACCGCCACACAAAATCGTTCAAAATCGTTCCCTATCACGGAAATAGTGCACTATACAGTGAATTTGGTTCATTTCATTCACTATTTAGTCCCTTTTAAAATACCCACAATGCATTGCTAATTTGAATGTACATACGATGTACCCTACACTTTACTCCCATATACCACAATGCAACATGCGGTCGTGTTTTCCCGGAGGAGAAGAAGAAGCAGAAGTCACCCGCGAAAACTGAAAAGGAAAAATGGAGCGGGCTTTCGTTTCTAAACATCAGAAATGTAACATGCAACATATACACAATCTTTTACTATTCTCCTGAGTGCTTGGTGTGTTTCAGGGACGTATTAGAAGTCATTTTGTTTCAGTTTGTTTACATGATGCTGGGCGCGCTCGCCTCCGTCACACAAATAGCCGGTGCACCTACTGACGCAGCGATGTTTTCAGTGAGTGTCCAAAATCTCATTTGGTTGTTCCCTATATAGGTCACTATTTAATGAACACTATACAGGGAATAGTGATTGAGTGAATGAGGGAACTGTTTTGAACACAGCTACAGTCTGTATATAAAGCTGGACGACGCGTCTCCACTTCCTCCGCTGTACAAAAGTGAAGCCAAAATCGCTGCCATCTTGTAATTTTGGAGCCAGAGTCTGTGCAGTAATGATCGGGAGGTGGAGCCGTGGTATCAAAGTCCCGCCCATACACCCGCCCGACCAATCGCGATTCAATCCCAGCTGTCATTACGTTTCACCCCGTTTTTATAGCATCAAATAACTAATACAAACTAAAGTTATCAGAAAAAATTAACACTTGAAGAAACATCAGATTGCATTTGACGTGTACTATGATTTTTTTAGTTTGGCCCATGTCCCGTTCCCTAATATGGAAAGGGTGCAGTTTATGACCTGTACTGCAGCCAGCCACCAGGGGGCGCTGGCTTCACTAACACAGTCTAGACATCTGTGCCTAGTTGGAATAGAGACAAGACTTAGTTTTGACAAAGAAAGAAATAGAAAGTTCTGCATTCTTCTCACCAAAGAGTGCCAGGAGAGACTGGAGGGCAAAATGCATGATGCGCCTGCTGGCCTGCTTTCCAGTCTTCAGCACGACCTCCTCCTGACCCACCTCACAGAGATCGAAACCTGAGAGAGACATAATGGAACTGAGTACATTTACTCAAGTACTGTACTAGAGTACAATTTTGCAGGGTTTGACTTCCATTTGATGCTAATTTAAACCTCTAACTCCTGTACATTTCAGCAAGAAATATTGTGCTTTTTACTCCACTTCATCCACTACGAGAGCTATAGTTCTTTAGAACAGTGATCTTCAACAGAGGGTCTGTGACCCTTAGGAGGTCCTCAGACTTACTGCAGGGGGGCCGCCAAATTATTGCTAATTTTTTGAAAGTTTCCAAGACAATTAAAATATCCTAATATCAATCCAACATATTATTTGCAATATGATTAGCCAATATAAATCAGCTTCACAATTTGTCAAAAAAAACAACCACTGATGATTAGGCCTACTGGCCTCTAGGTAAGGTAGACACTAAAATCCCCAGATACAGTTATTCCTAGGATTCACTCGGATACATGTATGTTTAACATTAAAACATGATTTATAAAATCATGGCAACAATTATATATACCTATGCACTAAAAATGTATGTATAAAGGCCTACACGTTATTGTAGGCCCGGTTTAATATGCAACTTCATTTTATATAATATATGTAGTAGGGGGTCCCTGCTCCGTCTCTCTCTTTCAGTTAAGGGGTTGAAGACCCCTGCTTTAGAAATGAAAGATATGATCCATTATTGATAAGTAGTTCAAATTAGCTCCACATTGAGCAGCTACAACACCAAAATCCTGCTTACCACTTTCTAATAAAGAAATATGTTATATACTGTAGCGTTTATAAGTGATTAAGCCTTCACTTGCAAGTTACAGATGCTGATAGTTCATTTATTTAGGTCCACATGTCCCGCAGGACATTTCCAGAAGATATGTAGTTAAACTATCTATCGAAGCAGTCTTCCTGATGAATTTAAAAGCTAAAAAGACAAAGTGAGCAATGTTAAATAGTTGTCCACCAGCAAACGCTCGATGGTGTTTTTTGCCTCCAATGGCGCCTTCCAGGCAGCTAACCCTAACCTTAACCCTGAACATAACCATTGCCGCGCTGCTGGGAGGAGACGTTGGGGGCAAAAAACACCAAAGACCCCAGCAAACCCCTCCATGATAATGACTGTTAAGTATTAATAAAGTACGTAACAGCCAGTAAAAAAGTATTTTTTTATTATTATAACTGAGAAACCTCTCATAAAGTATGCCTGGTTATAAAGTGGTACCAAACGCTGTGTACATAAATATAAATATAAACTAAACTCTTTAATCTGCATGAGTACTTTTACTCTTGATACAGTTTGCAGTGTCTTTCTACAGTATGGTATTGCTACTTTTACTTAAAGAATCTGAATATTTCTTCCAACACCATCTTTCATCCTAAGCAACAATAAGCTTTCATTCATTATACTCATTTAGGGCCTTATCTTGCACCCGCCGCAGCGAAGCGCAAAGCCTGACGCCAGTTTCTTTGCTAGTTTAAGACCGACGCAGTTGTCAGTTTCCCGTCCAGCGCCCGCGTTGTTTAAATAGCAAATGCACCTGCGCCCACCAGGTGTGTTCAGGTGCATTCTTGGCGTATTGCTATCTTGAGGCAGCGGGAAGTGATCGTGCCATTGACCAACAAAAACCTGGTCTAAAGTCAATAGCGCAGCATTTCATTGTTATTTTAAAAGCACATTAGTAAAATTAGTTAGTTAGCGTGCGCACGCTATGCTTGTTACACACACACAGGGATGCGCAGCAGCACACAAACATGCAAAATATTACAAATAAAAATATTACGGTGCAAATCCGCCATCATAATAGCAATGTGCCAAGGTACAAACGCGCCTGGCTTTTAAAGGGAATGGGAGATGACACTCTGATTGGTTTATTGCATGTTACGCCCAAAACACACCTATGAGTTAATGAAGACACCAAGTACAACCCTTTAGAACCATGCGCCTGGCGCACCGACCCTTTTTTCCACCGTCAAACTAGCAAAAGTGGATTTGGACACGCCCTAAACGCACCTGCACCAGGCGCTTCACGCCGTGCGCTTAGATCGTTAAAATAGGGCCCTTAGTCTTATTATGACATTCATACATGTATTGTTATCTAGTCTGAGCAGTTTGTTGCACTTAGTTTCATTTCAAAAATAAAAAGTGAACCTTGGTTTATTCTACTGAGGACTCACCGAGCGCAGCCAGGAACTCGTGGCAGCCTGGAAGCCTCCACAGCTGCACACTTATGGACACTTGGATGGGAGCCAGGGAGAAGTCTTGCTCTTTGTCGCCTGGCTGCAACTGAACCAGCACCTGGTGAAGCTTTGGAGAAGAAATGTGATGCTTCAGCGAGTTTGTCTTGTTTCGTTACAACATCTGAGCTGAGTCAACACGCGTCATTAAAGCAAGATAGATTACATAGCACTAGAGCTGCAAAGACTTAAGCGATTAGTTGTCAACTAATAAAGTAATCGCCAACTATTTTGATAATCCGTTAATTGGTTTGAGTTAAAGATTATTTTGATTCCAGCTCCTTAAATGTGAATATTTTCTAGTTTCTTCTCTCCTCTGTGACAGTAAACTGAATATCTTTGAGTTGAGGACAAAACAAGACATTTGAGGACGGCTTTGGGAAACACTGTTCGACATTTTTCACAATTTTCTGACATGTCATAGACCAAACAACGAAACCATTAATTGAGAAAATAAGCCTCAGATTAATCGACAATAATAAAAAATTTTTAAAAATTGTTAGTTGCAGCCCTACATAGCGCCCACATCTTACAAATAAAATATTAGTGCTCTTTGTGTGCCCGCTGTGACCGGCTTAAACTTTCCTTGAACTCATCGTGAAACACTTACCATTCCCACCATGCTTTTAACCGCCTTTGTGAGGTGGGTATGAGAGAGGAGGAAACACAACTTTAGTGGTTTATTCCTGTGTAACTGTTGGGTTTGAGTCACTGCACACTCAGCCATGCATGAATGATGATATCTGATGACACCCATTGGCTATATGGAGGGCTACGACTAGCAAAGAAGGATGTAACACAGTGGCTGAATATACAAAAAGACAGCAAAGTCAGTCGTGTTTTGTCCTTTAAATAAAGCTCCATTTATAGCTGCATGACAATAAGTGATGCCCTTAAGCCAATCAGGAGTAGGGTACAGATATGACCAGTACAGGACATTTAAGACATGTTAGATTCACACTAATAAGGGCAACAACACACATGCATTCAAGGGCATAACTTCCACAACTTGACAACATGACGGTACCTTATGAATCAGCTGTTCTCCGGCCTCAGACACTGTGACCAGTTTACAGAGAGCCTGCAGAGCTGGAGGAGTGAGACCTGAGGATGGACAGAATGTTAAGAACACCTTAAAGCAGAGATTTCATATCTTCATCATGAAATGAATTTGCTTTTTTAGGTTACAATTCTCGCATTGCCAGACCTTCCTCCACAGCTCTGCGAAGGAGGGTCTGGCTCGTCCACACAGCATTCCGGGATGGGAGAAAAACGTGCTCTGGTTTATTGGCATTTCTTTAAACCAATCACAATCGTCATGGGCGCCGCTAAGTGCCGGACAGAGTAACGGTGCCGCTGCAAAATAGCCTCGGGAAGGAACTTGTTTTGGTGGAACATGTGTACGTTCAAAAGTAGTTTTAGTCGTGCAACAGAAAACTCAGATTGGACAGATAGTCTAGCTAGCTGTCTGGATTTACCCTGCAGAGATCTGAGGAGCAGTTAACCATAGTCCTCAGAAATCCACCGGAGGTTAAAATGCCAACACAAAGGAAGCCCAAGGCAACGGATATCCGGCCTAAATGAGTGAAATCCGGCGAACTTTCTATCGGCAACGGAGCAATCCCGGAAGTGGAACGTTGAGGATATAGACTAAGTTACACTGAATATTTATCCAACTAATATGGTCAGATTTTACAGGTACACGCTTAATGATAATACAGTCTGAATTCTGGATCCTGGAGGGACTAAACAGGTTGTTATTCTTTCAGTGATTGACACTAGGGGCGTAAATCTTCAATTCGATTACAATTATGATTCAAATCGATTCGATATCACGATGCGTCACCTTCTCAATATTATCATATATTTCTACACATGGTTTTCATCAACAAATACAAGCAGTCAGATATATATAATCAACTTTTTTTTTGTATCTGCTCTTGAAAAAGACACTTCCTGAATGTAGTGGAATCTGAACACAGCAGACATCAGACAAAAGGCAAGAACCAAAAAAATCATCAAGTAACATCAGTAGGCAAACAATCGAATATGGTCTGACACCGCATCGATGCAGAGATCAATTTCAACGCCCCTAATTGACACGAGAGACATTGTGACCAATGGGAAAGCTGTGTTACCGAGCAGGGACTGCAGAGTGGTGCTGCACTGTTGCAGCCGTTCCCCGGGGTCCGAGGTGGGGAAGAAAACCGCCGCGGGGAGACCAGCGCCGCTGCCAGAGAAGTCCAACCGGAAACCCACCGCAGACAGGAGGGCCTGCCACCCGGGCACCCCGCCCACCTGCCCCAGAGGAGAGAGAAGACGCGTGGGCATTGATAGAGCAGACACAGAGGCTGACATTTAAAAGACAAAGAGACAGAACGATGAAAAACACAGACCTTGTTCTCGACGCTTTGTTGCGATGTGTACATCGCGTTACACTGGCCACTCTGAATGCGCTGCAAAGACTTCTCAACCTGCAGGGAGAAAGTTCAAGCCATGTTGATTAAAACACACAGGGGCGATTCCAGGATTTTTTTTTTTATGTGGAGTGGCACAGGGAGGGACCAATAATCAGTCGGGGGGGATGGGGATACAGCATAGAAAATCTGCTTAGAAATATAGGAAATATTAGATACGATAGAACAACATAATTTAATTCTGCTCATTAAAACTAATCCCGTTCATTATTAATTTCCCTTGTTTTTATTTATTTATTATATATTATTATTATTATTATTTATTTTTATTTATGGATTCCGTCCTGGTCGTGGAACAATGGACCAGATCTTTACTCTCGCAAGGATCCTGGAGGGAGCCTGGGAGTATGCCCAACCGGTCTACATGTGTTTCGTGGATCTGGAGAAGGCGTATGACCGGGTCCCCCGGGAGATACTGTGGGAGGTGCTGCGGGAGTATGGGGTGAGGGGGTCCCTTCTCAGGGCCATCCAATCTCTGTACGACCAAAGCGAGAGCTGTGTCCGGGTTCTCGGCAGTAAGTCGGACTCGTTTCAGGTGAGAGTTGGCCTCCGCCGGGATGCGCTTTGTCACCAATCCTGTTTGTAATATTTATGGACAGGATATCGAGGCGTGGTCGGAGTGGAGAGGGGTTGCAGTTTGGTGAGCTGGGGATCTCATCGCTGCTTTTTGCGGATGATGTGGTCCTGATGGCATCATCGGCCTGTGACCTTCAGCACTCACTGGATCGGTTCGCAGCCGAGTGTGAAGCGGCTGGGATGAGGATCAGCACCTCTAAATCTGAGGCCATGGTTCTCAGCAGGAAACCGATGGAGTGCCTTCTCCAGGTAGGGAATGAGTCTTTACCCCAAGTGAAGGAGTTCAAGTACCTTGGGGTCTTGTTCGCGAGTGAGGGAACAATGGAGCGGGAGATTGGTCGGAGAATCGGCGCAGCGGGTGCGGTATTACATTCAATTTATCGCACCGTTGTGACGAAAAGAGAGCTGAGCCAGAAGGCAAAGCTCTCCATCTACCGGTCAGTTTTCGTTCCTACCCTCACCTATGGTCATGAAGGCTGGGTCATGACCGAAAGAACGAGATCCAGGGTACAAGCGGCCAAAATGGGTTTCCTCAGGAGGGTGGCTGGCGTCTCCCTTAGAGATAGGGTGAGAAGCTCAGTCATCCGTGAGGAACTCGGAGTAGAGCCGCTACTCCTTCGCGTCGAAAGGAGCCAGTTGAGGTGGTTCGGGCATCTGGTAAGGATGCCCCCTGGGCGCCTCCCTAGGGAGGTGGTCCAGGCACGTCCAGCTGGGAGGAGGCCTCGGGGAAGACCCAGGACTAGGTGGAGGGATTATATCTCCAACCTGGCATGGGAACGCCTCGGGATCCCCCAGTCGGAGCTGGTTAATGTAGCTCGGGAAAGGGAGGTGTGGGGTCCCCTGCTGGAGCTGCTCCCCCCGCGACCCGACACCGGATAAGCGGACGAAGATGGATGGATGGATGGATGTTTTTATTTGGAACAAATTGTATATCCAAATACAATACACATTTTCTTAAGGTTCCGTCTGCCACTTCTTTTCACTGGTTAGTTGTGATACTATTCTGAAAGGAATAAACTGAATTATTTGACATCTTCAGAACTATAATAAAATGCAATTTTTTAAGTTAAGACAGCATATTAGGGACATTGAAGGTCAAAACATTACATTTTGGGAAACGTTCTCTGAGATTATAAAGTTTTTCCAAGTTTTTTTCTCTTTTTGTGACTTTAATTGGTTACAGTTTACTTGAAGGTATCTACATAAGAGTGACATGACACTGTCATGATAACACATGAACTCTAACTCTAACACTAACCATAACTTGTCATGACAAAACCGAATGACACTCACTAAAAGAAGCGTTATGTCATAAACGTTTATGACTTGTTTATAATGTTTATGAAACATTCATGACAGTGTCATGCCACTCTTATGTAGATACCTTCAAGTAAAGTGTAACCCTTTAATTTCAGAGGTTTTCAGATTTTTTTAAGTCAAATTTATGACTGATCTCAGAGAATAACATTTTAAAATAAAAAGTTTTCAACTGGAATATCCCCGCCCCCTCCCCCCCCTCACTTTCCCCGGCTTGGTCATTTTTTTTGACCTACAATGGCGCTAACACGCCGTCGGACAGAGTTACAATCATAGAAAGTGGATTCTTTTCCGCTTCGGACCAAAAGTTACAGGGATAACATGACATGAACAAAACTGTTCCACATAATTGTTTTTGTGAGAGTGAACCAGAGGACGTCTTTATTCTCCAGTTTTCACATCATGGTCTGACCTAACAATTCTCATTAAAAACTCATTAAAGCATTTTTGAAGTTGCACCCACATCCCAATGAAACAACAACTTAGTGCTCTTGTCTTTGTGTACCTGCTTTGAGTCTGTTCATTCTGAAATGACTCATGATCAAATATTCTTTGATTTTATCAATGAATGAATCAATTAATATTCTGAAAAAGGAAATGTGCAACACATCCATTTGTGACGCTAACAAGAGACTTTAAGAGGCACATAAATAGAAGTCAAACTGGAACGCAGTAGGATTCTCTGATGTGGTATGGTGCGCCCTGAAATGTTATTTACTGTACAGCATTTTGGGGATATCAGTAAGCAACATGCTCTACTGGAGATGTGATTGATGGAGCTGGGTGTATACTGTACAGAATGTGTATTGATTTAAGATAAAAGGACAGAGGGAAGAAAACGTGCTGAGAAAAGCAATTACTGGTGACTGTTGATCATGGAACTGGGAGAGGGGATGAAATGCAGTGATGGACATAACATCACCATAGTATGGAACCATATTTATTATTTGTGAAAGATTATATTCCGTGTGATTCTTTTTTGTATCTTCATAATGAGAACAAAATGTATTTTTAAGTGTTTAAATGGGCTGGCCCCAGACACGGTGTCTAAACTTATTACACAGCGAAATAATGGCTGGACCATGACCAGAAGAGTAGTTAACCAGAACTGTAGAGTCCCAATGTGCAGAACAAATTTTGGTCAATCCTCCTGGTCAGTAAAAGGTCAGTCTCGCTTTGCCAGACCCTCCTCCAAAGGGCGTTGGAGGAAGGTCTGGCTACTCCACGTAGCATTCGGGGATGGGAGGAAAACGTGCTCTGGTTTATTGGCATTTCTTTAAACCAATCACAATCGTCTTGGGCGGTGCTAAGCACCGGAGAAAAGCCGCGGTGCCGCTGCAAAATAGTCTCGGGAAGGAACTTGTTTTGGTGGAACATGTATGGTCAAAAGTTGTTTTAGTCGTGCAACAGAAAACTCAGATTGGACAGATAGTCTAGCTAGCTGTCTGGATTTACCCTGCAGAGATCTGAGGAGCAGTTAACCATAGTCCTCACAAATCCACCGGAGGTTAGAACGCCAACACAAAGAAGCCCAACGCAACGGATATCCGGCCTAAATGAGTGAAATCCGGCGGAATTTTCCGGCGGCAACGGAGCAATACTGGAAGTGGAATGTCAAGGATATAGACTAGTAAAAGGTGTACACTTATGGAATTCTTCATCCACGGAAGTTAAATCCCAAACAGAATTATTAGTGTTTAACACAAAAGACAAATTATGGCTAAAACAACAACAGAGATGTGAGCACTAACGGTGTCCCTTAGTCATTTTTTTTCTTCTTTCTTTCTGTATTGTCAGAGAATTGTATAGTTGTAGTTGTTGTTGTTGTTGTTGTTGTTGTTGTTGATGTTGATGCTTTTGTAAAAGCCTGACCAGGGACAAGGACTGTAAATTAGCGGAGGTTAGACGTCCTAAACACCTTCCATCTTTCACATTGGGTTGTCATAATGTTATAGGTATTGTCCCTGATAAATAAACAATAACAAAAAGTTTAAAAAAAGATGCACAACGGTCTCACCAGGTGTAAGAGCACTCTGAGGGCGTCCCGGGCCCTCTCTGGGTACTGCAGGATCTCCGCCAGGGCTTGTCCAACCAGCGACATGGGGCTGTTCAGCTTCACATCAGTGCCAATCAGCATGTGCCCTGAAGGAAAAACACACACACACACACACACACACACAGAGGGATGTTAAAGACATTTAAACACTAGATTATGTAATTGTTGCTTCTCTTTAGATAGTTAAAGCTTTAATGTTGCACACAGGTTGAGATCTTCTCTGCAAAGAAGTGAAGAGAGGGCGAGTCGATGGGTATTGTGAGCTGGACTGTGATGACGGAGAGAATACAAGTGTGGAGTACCAGAAACCTGCTGTCAGTGAAAGCAGGAGTATCTACTGTAGCACAGTCACTAATGGAACCTGTAGTTTTCTTGCACATTATCAAGAAATGGTGGAAATGTTAATCGAACCGTTTGTTTTCTTGAATTAAAAAGTCCAAAGCTGTACTGTACTAAACTGTAAAATCTAACAATAAATCGAGGACCTCTTTGTGTGTGTGTGTGTGTGTGTGTATGTGTGTGTGTGTGTGTGTGGTCTTGTTTATAACTATATTCGTGGGGTCCAAAAACCGGGAATACAGTATACTTGTGGGGTCCAGACAGCCTTGTGGGGCCCAAAATGCTGGAGCCCACAAGGTTAAAGGTCTGTTTGAGGGTTAAGACTTGGTTTTAGGATTAGGGTTAGAATTAGGTTATGGTTAGGGTGAGGGTAAGGGTTAAGGTTAGGCATTTAGTTGTGATGGTTAGGGTAAGGGGCTAGGGAATGCATTATGTCAATGACGGGTCCCCACAAAGATAGTGAAACGCAATCTGTGTGTGTGTGTGTGTGTGTGTGTGTGTGTGTGTGTGTGTGTGTGTGTGTGTGAACTGTGTCCGTTGTCTTTCAAATATCTCCAGAACCGTTCATCCGATCTACTTCCCACTTGGCTTCCTGGATACCCAATGAACTTGGGGTTTGGGATTTGGAGCAGTTTAGACAGCGTTGGATATTAATAAACTGTGAATACAAATAAACAACCGCACAAAGGTTGAGAAAAAAAAAACGCTGCCATAATGCTGGCTTCACTTCTTCCATGACTAGCCTAAGCCTAGCTTAAAGTTACTCGCTTAGCATTTCACGAAGAGGAATCTAACTTGTAAACAGCTAATCAAAATGCAGAAAGCACTTGATGTGATTTCAGTTCAGTCAGTCAGGTACAAATACCACACCATACACTTGCACAAAGAGAGAGAGAGAGAGAGAGAGAGCGAGAGAGAGAGAGTTTGGCGAGTGGTGCTGTGGCGCAATAAAGCAAAGAATCAGATACTTGAGGTGAAATAAGCGGCGGTGGCTTTGGCAGAGAAGAACAACAGCTGGGCATTTCTGATGGCCTAAATAGACTGACAAATGTTGGATAGGTGAATAGCAGAATGTGGAGCATGAAAGCAGCTCTAGTTGACAGCCTCAACGGGCTCACAGGCTGTGGACGACACACAGTAGTTGTGATATAAATCCATATGAAGGGAATAAATCATCAAAATCAATTATCTTTGTTTTGTAAAATCTTTGCTATATTTCAGACACTTTACATGCAGTAATTCCCACATGTAAACCTGAGCGGGAGTTGCTGTTGTGACCATCAATCAGTTTTTTTTTTCTTGCTCATCAAGAATATTGATCTTGGGCTCAGAGGTTTGAAACGTGTTCTCCAGATAAGCGCCTCATGGCGTGGACAGGCGGAGCGGGCAATTGCCTCGCTGTTTTCTGTCCAGGGCTCAGGGGTGGAACAGGCCCAGGCGGCTCATTTTCACCCTTGGTTGGATTGGGGAGCGTTCCCACAACCCTATGTTCCCACATTTCTAAGATTTTTTTTCCAAAATTAGGCCCTATGTTCCCACATTTTCTTTTTCATAAATTTGTATCAGATTTTATCCCCCTTTCTCCCAACTTGGTAGCCAATTACACCCACCCTATTATCTAGTAACAATGGACTACAGATGGAATGTAGCGTTTAGCTAAATCTGGTTAACAGATAACCCTAACCCTAATTTTAAGAAAAATCTTAGAAATGTGGGGCTGTGGGACCATTGGGCTGTGGGACCATTGGGCTGTGGGAACATAGGGCTGTGGGACCATTGGGCTGTGGGACCATAGGGCTGTGGGACCATTGGGCTGTGGGACCATTGGGCTGTGGGACCATAGGGCTGTGGGACCATTGGGCTGTGGGACCATTGGGCTGTGGGACCATTGGGTTGGGGGAACACAGGGCTGTGGGACCATAGGGCTGTGGGACCATTGGGCTGTGGGACCATTGGGCTGTGGGAACATAGGGCTGACTCCATTGGATTGTGGAACGTCAGATGGTGCGAAATATGTCAAACTTTTGTCTAAGTGTTTGATGTGTGTTGGTGTTTGCTCACCGGCCCAGTTGGAGGGGTGTGAGAAGTGCTTGCTGCTCTGCAGAGTCTTCATGGCCTCGGTCAGAGCTGCGCTGGCTTTGGTCCCGTTGAGAAGCGCTGTGTACAAGGTGTGTGTGAAGAGTTTGGAGGCAGCTATCGGTACAGGCCACAGAGAGACACACACACACTGGACCCCTGCAGCCAAGAAGGCCCGTGTCAGACCCACCACCCCGTCAGCTGTCACCCTGCTGCTGGACTCCGGGTACAACCTGAGGGGACGAGGAGTCAGAGGTCAGGTGGAACCTTACAGGCTTTGCAGTGTTTCCCCTAGGAACTCTCCCTTTTATAATGCACATATTCAATATCTTTAGTTTTCTATTCTATTTGGTTTTGCCTTACATTTGCACACAAATCGGTGTCAAAGTTATACCTCAGAACCACCAGTTTGACGCTCAAGCACAGGTCCAGGATATCAGCAGCAGTGAGGAGGAAGTCATGAAGTGAAGGACTGTCACACACACTCTCCACGTCACACACACTTTCCCCGTCCTCGCTGGTTTCATCCTCTCCTCTGAGTCTCTCTGGGCTGCTGTGACTCTTTGCAAACAAACCCTTGATGTTTCCATCGCGACCTGCGGTCTCGCCGGAGGTCGACCCCCCACACGGTGACTTCTCCCTGGGTCGCCCGCCCGCCCCCTCGCCCCCAGCATGCTCTTGGCTGGGGGCGAGAACCAGAGCGGCGAGCTTCCAGGAGATATGAGTGGCAAAGTGAACGCACTCTGCCTGACTCAGAGCTGCGAGCACGCGCTCCTTTGTGGCGTTGGCTCCAGTCAGGGGGTGACATCCCAGCTGTTCCCCCAGCCACAGAGCTTCATCTTGGGCTGAAGGTAATGGGCCCCACAGCCAGCGGTCCATCACAGAGGGGGGCAGGCGAGGAGCCCCAACCACTGCAGCCACTGAACCTCCATCTGCGCAAAGCAAGGGACCACCGCGGCGAGGAGGCGGCTATGGGGCCAAAACAGATGATCAGATATGGGTTCACATATTTATAGAGATTTCTACAGTTTAAGGAGCAAAAACCAACATAAAAAATGAAAAAATACTAAACATATCACTGTTACACGGACTTAAACACAAAATCTGAATATTATAGGAGAATTTTCAGAAAGTAAAGGGACCGTAGGGCTGCAAAGATGAATCAAATAATCGATTAGTTGTCAACTATTACATTAATTGCCAACTATTTTGATAATCGATTAACCAAATTCTTTGATTCCACTCCTTAAATGTGAATATGTTCTAGTTTCTTCTCTCCTCTGTGACAGTAAACTAAATATCTTTGAGTTGTGGACAAAACAAGACATTTGAGGACGTCATCTTGGGCTTTTTGGGAAACACTGATCCACATTTTTCACCATTTTCTGACATTTCATATACCAAACAACTAATCCATTAATCGACAATAAAAATATTTCTTTATTGCAGCCCTACAATACAGTGTTTAAGATAAAGTTATTAAAAAAATATATTATTTGCTGACCTTGATTGTGGCTCCCAGGCTGCTTAAAGAAGGAACAGAAATGAGGCTGAATCTCTCATAAAGGTACTCATTGGAGGAGCTGCCTTTGAGCAAGGCGAATGGGATCAGGTACAGTTCTCCCTCCAGCACTAACACCAGCTGTCTGTGTCGGCCCACGGGCCCACTGCTGTGCATCAGGCCCTGGAGACAAACCGGGACAGAAAGACTCAGTTAAAAGAAAGCATAAAATAGGAAAATGCTTATTTGCATAATGAAAAACACATACACACCCCTTCCATTGGTGCTATGAGTAAGTCGTAAAGGGCTCGTAGAGGAGGTTTGCTGATGTTACTCGGCCGGTAAGGAGGAGATGATAAGCTGTCCTTCACCGGAGACACTGTGGCGCTGTATAGACTCGTCATGCTCTGACAGCTTCTGTTGAAAAACACAAACAACAGATATTAAATACACATATTTAGACAGTTTGAAAGCAAAGAAATAAAAGTCTACAGCCATGTTAGCAGCTCTGTCACAGGCACAGTGGTGCTTAGAGCTAAACATGCTCATAATGACAGTGCTAACATGCTGATGTTTAGCAGGTATAATGTTCACCAAGTTTACCATTTTAGCATGCTAACAGTAGCTATTTGCACTAAAAACTAAGGCTGGGTGTCGCCAATGGTTTCCCGAATCGCTTCGATTCCAATTCACAAAGTCCCGATTCGATTACACTTCCCTTTCGATTCGATATCAATTAGGTTAGGGAAGTTTCAGTTACAATACCAATTTTGCTCGTTAACTGGGTCAAAGCTTGACGAATCCACGTGAAAACCCCCAAGTGTGCCCCGGGCTGTGAAACAAATTGAACATATTGGCCAAACTCCCGGCCCGTCACGAGATGCCCTTATACATCCATGGTGAAAAGGCACACATTAACAAATCAATTTCGGGATTTTATTAATCTATATAAGATCACTTAAACAAAGATTGAGAATTGATTATTTTAAACTCAGCTCTACTAAAAACAAAAGCAAAGTGCAGCTGAGGGTTATGGTAATGTCATTAGTTTTGCAGATATTTAGTCATAAACCAAAGTGTTGGACATACTGCAACATTTTGACCTGATGATGGCACAAGAGAAAAAGTGATCACCAAAGTTATTACAGTTCATCCCGAGGGGAAGATGAATTTATGTACTAAATTCCATGGCAATCCACCCAATATTATATATGTTGATATTTCACTCAAAACCACAAATATGAACATCATAGTGGCGCTAGAGGAAAAGTCAGAGGACCACCAAAGTCAGTAGGATTCATCCTCTGGGGAACATGAATGTCGGTACAAAATTTCATTGCAATCCATCAAATAGTTGTTAAGATATCTAGACAAAAGTGGTGATGCGACCAACCATCCAACCAACGTTGCCAGGCCACATGCATGGCTAAAAATCAATCAAAGCTAAAAGCCAAAGTCCGACCTGTTGAAGAGGTTATTTCTGGACACCATGCGGAGGTATCCTGTGGGATCGGTGGCTGAAGTCAGTTTGTTGTTCAGCTCCTCAAACTGTTGCTCTAACAGATCTCCAGCTTCACTCTCCGTCTCACTGCTGGAGCCGACTCTGCGGAGTAGACGGTAACACAGACAGACTGCATCAGTACCGCACTATCACCACAAACATGGCACTCAGTATTCAGCAATAAAGGTACATTTGATTCAGAACATATAGGTTGTTTTCTTCATTAATATATATATATATATTATTCTGTTTTAGTTTAGATGACTTATCCTACATGTCTTACTTTAGAAATTATTGAACATTAAAGTGATTCTGTAACATTTGCTGAACAGTTACGTAGTTTAACAGTAGGGTAACACTTTACTTGAAGGTATCTACATAAGAGTGACATGACATGGGGGGGTGACGACATGCAGCAAAGGGCTGCGGACCGGGTTCGAACCTTGGCCACTGCCAAGGACTCAGCCTATATGGGGCGCACGCTCTACTGGGTAAAAAACATCAGGAAAAAAATAACAATTTTGAGGATGCAAAAGCAAATTAACGTGTAAAGTTGAACGTGCTGGCAGGGGCGCCTCTTTAAGAGAATGAGGAGAGTCTCTTCACAGAAATTAATCACAGCACTCAGACTGTGCGCTGGACTCATGGCTCTCAGAGGCTGCCATTAGCAAAGGCCATTACTTTTAATGGAATCCTCTGGCGGCACCTTTCACAGTTCAGGGAGATTTGATTTGTGTTAAAATAGCAGTTTCTACATGCTCGAGAGGAGTAAAAACGCCACCGCTGGGTTGGAAAAGCATTTTAATGTTGCATACGTGCAAATATTTTTCACGCTGTGGATGAGCAGGATTCATAATCGTCATAGATAAATGGAGGGAGGCTCCACGCTCGCCGCAGCTTTAACACACACACACACACACACACCACAGTCTTTTAGAAAATGCTCTGTTCAATGAATGGCTGCTGGCTACAGTAACCCCACTGCAGTGGTTTCCACAGAAAGTTGAGACGTAGTTTGTGTGGGGGAACATTTGCTGACACGACACATGGCTGTGATTTACAAAGTGGTGCCAACCAAGGCCTGAAAGTTGCAGGCAGGATAATTGAATGTAAGGAAATATGGCAGCAGTGAGCAGCACGAATGGAAGACGGATGACACGCAGCATGTGGCTCCTCTGTCTTCTTTTGCTCACTTGCCTCCCTTTGTGTTTTGATGAGCAACGACGTACAGTAACAACAGCTGCTCTGTTGCGCTGTTCAGGAGTTTTTTGTTAAATGTCAAGGGATGTAGCATTTCGAATATCTGCAGGGAGGGTGTTCCAGAGGGATGATGGGGCTGCAACACTTAGACTGTAAGACTAAAACCAGGAGAGAGCTGTGCCAGTGATACCAAAGTGATGGGATAGGTGGTTGAGGAGAATGGTATGGGAGATTGTGTCAAAGGCTGCGGAGAAGTCGATATATATGTAGGCTTGTGTGCTGTTACGTATGTGTGTGTGTTGTCTGTAGCTGCTCTTAACTAATTGCCCCTTGTGGGATTAATAAAGTTGTTGAATTGAATTGATATGTCATACTTTTATCATTCGATTATTATTCCTCATGCATTAATGTAAAAGCGGGATTTTACTGTCGGTGTTGGTTGAGCTGGAGCTCATTTTGAACTATTAACTAATGATTATTTTCATTATGGATTAATCTGCTAATACAACTCCAATTTAAGTTACTTTTGGGTGCAATAACTTTTACATTGAATGTCAAGTCTGTGTTTTAGCAAAAAAAAAAAGGGTATGTGTCCAAAAACATGTACTGAGTAAGAATTACATGACATAGGCTAAATCGTTTACATCTCTGGTTCACCCCAAACAAAGATAAAACCTTACAGTAATCTCACAAAATCATGTATTCCATAAGTATGTAATCATGTCAGTGCAATTTAGACAAGTCCAATGGATTTATAGTCCCAGAAAACATGGGGTTAGACATCAAGATTACTTGGCTAGGTCAAATAATGAAGGAGTTAGGATATTTTTAAGGGCTTCCTGCCCATCTTGGACAACATCTTGAAAATTACACCTTTCTAGTGGTGAGACTTTGGTAAACTTTTAGTATGTTATTAAGGACACCTAATACTACAAAAAACAGCTGAGAAACCTTTTGTTAGAATATTTTTTTTCATATATGCAGCCGCCTAGGATTACTTTCTCCATTAATGACAAATCATCTCGCAAAGTAAGTGACTGTAAGAAAAAAAAGTACCAACCTACTGTAATGGCTGTCCACTCCGAGAGCCTCTCGAGCGTTGCAGATGTACTGCTCCAGAGACAGAGGGCCTCCGCCTGCTCCTCCTCCTCCTCCTCCTCCTCCTCCACCCTGTGGGCTCCCACCTCCACCATCCTGGAACTCCTCCAGTCCGGACTCGCCCAGATACACCTCGTTAAACTTCACAATACCTGGCGTAGCATTTCAGGAAGAACGTGAGTGAGTTAGTGCCCGCTGCAGTGTTAGTAGTACTCCAGATCGGTCTTGGTCTCAAGACTACTTTTTGAAGGTCTCCGTCTTGTCTCGGTCTTAGACAAAGAGGACTGAGGATTTTATTTCAAGACCGGTTGGATGTAAAACATCCTGCTTCAAACACAACCAATTACTTTACTCAATTGTAGTTTTGACAGCTGGGACCGCCTAAAAAAATGTTATCGCCTCTTAGTTAGAAAGCATAAAGAAAGAAAGAAAAAAAATGGGACAAGGATCTACTTTAAAGGGGAACTATGCAGTTTTTTTTTAGCTTAATCTACCTTAACTGAACTGAGCTTCGGAGTCATTGGAATGGTTAAATGACTTTTTTCGGGTTGAATGATGGTCGTCTCTCTTCCCCTTAGCGCCTGTGAGCGGAAAAACCACGCTTACAACTTTCGGCCGGCGAGCCGCCGGCCTCAGCGTCAGGAAGTTATCGCATGATATCAGGTCTCGCGATGTAACGAATTTCTTCATGGCACTGCACACATACGCCCCCATTCAGGAACCGGCTAACAAGGTAGCGATGGAGTTTTTCACACTATCGTCATGGCTGAGCCGGCAAAAAAGGAGCAGAAAGCTAGGAAAGCATTGTCGGAGGAACAGAGAAAGAGGAAACGGCAGACTGACCGAGTGAGGAGTCAGACACGAGTAAACATAGGAGCTGCCAAATATCTATTCTGAAGCTGTAGGGGGAGCTCTATAGAGAAACCTGCCAGCAAACAGCGAAGAAATGGCCAAAACTGCATAGCGCCCCTTTAAAGCTGGTCATGCAGTGCTGTGAAACAGTCTGCAATTCAAAATTGCTCCAAACTCAGTATGCAGGGCATATTTTGGGAAATGTCTTAATTATTAACAAGGCTAAAAGTCTAAAGCCCTGGTAGTGAGTGGATCTTAGAAGCTGCAGTGTTTGTTGCAAACCTCAAATACAAAAGTGATCGGGCTACAAATATGAAGTTCCCTTGAGGGTGGCCTGAGAGAAAAAGGCCATGTGGACATTAAGGTCAAAACGTGTTTAAAATCCAAAGGTTTATTCCTTTCGGTGCACAAATGTCCTCAAATGTCATGACTGTCACATCATGAGATAAGTGCACACATGGTTGAGATTTTGGCCTGAGGGTGTTGCAAGAGAGAAAAGATCATGGGGAGTCCTAAATAAAAGGGTTCATCCACTGAGGAGAATGAGTGAGCTCAGTTAATGTCACAGAAATTAACCCTTTTTTTTGGCATTTTGGCAAAATAATGGCTTCCAGTGTTTTAAAATCCTCCTGTGAAATAACTCAACCCTCAATCCGTTCTACACACTTTTCATAAACCTGCAGTTCTGCATACCTTCTTAGCGGTATTCTATAAAATCTTTATCTTTCTAATGTAAAAATTGATGTCAGGAATCTGAAATCATGTCCACATTAACAAGATTTAACCCTTTTGTCTCAGGAAGTCCGTGGAGGTTAACAGGAAGTGGACGTTTGAACAATTTCTTCTGAACAAATTTGAGTTTTGGATTCCCCCTAAGTTTTGCCCTGATGGTGGCACTATAGAAAAAGTCATGAAATATGATTTATTACAGGTTCGTATTTTTACCAGGTATATGTGTGTGTGTCTGTGTCTGTGTTTCTGTGTGTATGTGTGTGTGTGTGTCTGTGTGTCTGTCTGTCTGTGTGTGTGTGTGTGTGTGTGTGTGTGTGTGTCTGTGTGTGTGTGTGTGTGTGTCTGTGTGTGTGTGTGTCTATCTGTGTGTGTGTGTGTGTGTGTGTGTGTGTGGTGTGTGTGTGTGTGTGTGTGTCTGTGCGTGTGTGTGTCTGTGTGTGTGTGTGTGTGTCTGTGCACATGTGTGTGTGTGTGTGTGTGTGTGTGTGTGTGTGTGTGTGTGTCTGTGCGTGTGTGTGTCTGTGTGTGTGTGCGTGTGTGTGTGTGTGTGTGTGTCTGTGCACATGTGTGTGTGTGTGTGTGTGTGTGTGTGTCTGTGTCTCTGTGTGTTTGTGTGTGTGTGCGTGTGTGTGTGTGTGTGTGTGTACCTGTCCCTGGAGATATGAGCCAGCTGTACAGAAAGCCTCCAGCCAGAGAATAGTAGAGCACCATGGCCCTCTGACCGTTGACAGTCTCCAGGATGTGCTCCACAGTAACTGGGATGTACGGGTCGGCGCTCGCTGCTTGCTGACTCCCTTTCTGCCGTTCAACCAGGAGATCGGCGAAGGCTCGCGTTCGCCCTCGCTCTGCTATGGCCAGCGCCTCATCGTGCCGGCCTGCGACGCACGGTAACACACAAGATGTAAAATTAAGATTTGAGAGGGAGAAAAGAAGGTCTAAATTTATTAGTATTATTATTAGTATTATTAATTAGTTTCTGCAGGTTTCACATAGTCAAATCTAAGACTTTTTAGGGCCATTATGAATGAAATTTAAGCTAAGCCCTAAATTCAAGTATCGCTAAACCTGCACTTCCCCATAGCTAATCTGTGGTACAATACGAAAGAGACTCGCACCAATAACACAAAAGCTGATTGGCTGCAATATAAATTGCATGTTGGTCTCATTTGTAGTTGTAATACCGCAAAATTATATGTGGAATAAAGAAAGAATGAACTACAACACGACCACTGGATTAAAAATAATAGCATTTATTCAAGACCTAGAACACAATACTTTTTAAGACTTTTATGGCCTAAAATTTTGTTTTGTTTTAAATGTAAGACTTTTTAAGACCCCGCGGAAACCCTGAAATTAGCACTCAGACTTCAGGTGATAATTTGTGCAGGCACACAGAGAGAGCGAGAGAGAGAGAGAGAGAGAGAGAGAGAGAGAGAGAGAGAGAGAGAGAGAGAGAAAGAAAGAGAGAGAGAGTGTGAACATGAGAAAGGAAAGGTGAGAAAACTGATTCACACTAAAGAAAATATCAGGAGGATGCGGACAGTTAGTTCACCTAGGCTCACAAGGACTCTCTGGAGAGCCTGGTACGAGCTGGTTTGCAGATCAAACAGAGAGAGCTTGTTATCCGTACTGTGCTGCGTCTCGTGACGGATCGTCTCGAACAACACGGACGCTCTGTACAACTGGAACACAGAAGACAACAAACAAACATCACACTGATGCGTGTACACATCTGACTGTGGAAAGCACTTACTTTACATTATTTTAAAGCAGAAGGAGATAGGATTTCAATATTTCAAACCTGAGAAGAGAGCGTGCGGTTACGTTACTAACCACTGGGGGGCACTACAGATACACAACAATCTGAAGAATGAGGATGTTCTGCTTCTCTTCTGTTCTCTCTATCAGACTGGGAACTGAGCTAAAGCATGGAAGGTTACACACAAACACACACGGTGTCAAAACTAGTACTGGTGTTGGCTTTGAAAGCATTGTAAGATGTGTGTATGTACTTGATGTGAGAACTTGTAGAACAGAAATCTGAACCGGTATGATAACATTTTCTCTTACAGTTTCATCTTCCAAGTTCAGATTTTTTTTTCCTACAAGCTCTCATGTCTTTCTTTTCTTTCTTTATGTGTTTTCAAATTCAGCTCACTCGTGTTTGAATATTTTATACAAGGGCAGCAACTAACGATTATTTGCATTGCCAGAAAATGTGGATCAGTGTTTCCCAAAGCCCACGATCACGTCCTCAAATGTCATGTTTTGTTCACAACTCAAAGATATTCAGTTTACTGTCACAGAGGAGAGAAGAAACTAGAAAATATTCACATTTAAGAAATTAATGAGTAATTTAATAGTTGACAACTAATCGATTTTTACTGTAGATGCAGCTGTGAGTGCGCCCACACACACATAGACACACACAGAGACACACACACACACACACACACCAGAGTTTTCCCTGCTATTATAAGGTTTAGGCGCAGCACCCGAGCCATTTTGGGCAGCACCTAAGCCGAAACTTAGAGACTTTTCTTTCTTTTGATCATAGTTGAACTTCTTTAGCTTTAAGTTTAGTCTTTTAAGCTTTTTGAGCGTTCTTTTTTTTTTAATCTGCTCTAGCTTTTCCAACGTTTCAGACACAGATATGGTGATAATGCAAAATGACATGAAAAGAGACGCAAAACTACCACAAAGGGAACAAAACCGACTAGAGAGACTCAAAACAACCCCAAAGAAAACAAAAATGACCAAAAAGCGATAAAACATGACTACAAAGAGATGCAAACAAACCCACAAAGAGACACAAAATGTATGGGGCCATTGCTTTTTTAAAAATGATTATTGAAAAACATTACATTTTCTTGAGGACGGACGCCTAAACCCCCCGCCCAATTATGTGCACCGTGCGACATTTCTGTTGCACTGCGCTCCACTCTATTCCTATGGGTGACGTCAAAGCGACTTTAACGTGCCTGAAAAGCATCCCGGGAAGGCGGCACTGCATTTAAAAAAATGCCGCGCGTCCAAAAAGCTGGCCTATGCCCATCTTTATGCAAATTAATCCCTTGACGTGAAAATCTTTTAAACTGACCTTTGTCGATCTGAAATGAAGACAGATTCAGCAACTGTATGGCCTATTTTCGTAAAATACTAGATGCATTCTCAACGAGCCGCCGTGACACTCGGTTGAAATTCTCAAGCAGCCAGACCCACGTCACGTGTTCATCCAATCAGCTGCCGGTCAGGGCCGTGGAGCATCAACCATGGACGTATGACGTCGCGACACCACGCTTCAGTCGTGTCGGACAAATGGATCTGTACCGTCAGTCTTCCACAAAGCTAGGGAAAATACTGCGCGCACACACACACACACACACACACACACACACACACACACACACACCTGGTGTTGTGCCTCGTCCAGGTTTCCCCCGGCCCACAGAGACAGGCCGAGGCGATGACGTATCTTAGCTTCATCTTCTCTCCGACCTAACTGCTCCGCCAGCCGCAGACCTGAAGAGGAGGAAGGAGACAGAGAGACAGAGTGAGGAGCAGATCAGACGATAACTTCTCCAGGCTGATCTGAAAACCATCTCTCTGACAGTCATGACAACTGTTGCAGCATCGAAGCGAACTTGTGCTGAGCCCAGGGCGCTCACATTAGCCAATCCTTCTCTCTTTGTTCCCCTTTTTGTCTTCCTGTCTTTTTATCCCCGCTGCCTCGAATTCAAAGATCTCATGTTTCCCTCTGCTCTTCTCAGACGTTTGTCTCAGATATGTTTCATCTTCCCTGCTGTGTAGATGCACACAGTCGTGTCGGGTTGCAATTAGTTCTCATTAGGCTCTCAAATTGAGCAGAATCTCATCAAACATCAAGTTTTGGTTTCTCTGCCTGTCTCTGTCTGCCTGTGATGTTCTGTATCTGTGTTTCTTGCCATCGGTTTGGGGAGGTTAATTGGATGCGTGAATGTTTTCTCCGCCGCTGTCCTTGCTTCAACTCGGAGCCCAGTCGCTCGCTGCTTGTTGAGTTAATGATCAATTAAAATCCAGAGGATCTGTGAGTTTAGTGACGAGCCGTGACCGTGTCCTTACAGACCAGACCAAGCCTGAAGGAGTTCATAAATAAACCCAAACATCCGTAACATGTTTGGTTTTTTATTTTGTCCCAGCTTTAGTCAAAAAAGAGATTCCAGTAAACAAGGGCATAGGTTTGGTTTCATCATTGGGGGAGGGCGACACATTATAGGGGGGGTGTCTGGGTGTGGTCCCCCATAAAATACAAATACAAACACTTAATTTCCTGGATTCTGGTGGATTTTCATGCAACAATGTATGATGCAAATGTCTTTATTTATGTAAAGGAAATCATGATTCTCCTGTATTGTTCAAAACTATCTGCACAGTCATTTTAGGAATAATGTACTCTAAATCTACAACAACAAATCTGTTAGAGGATGAGACCTTGTTAAAGCCAGAAGCTGCAAAGTTTAAATCTAAATAAAATCTTTCTTTATTTTTCACTTCCTGTTATGCTCTTGACACAGCTCTTGTTTTCCGTACATGTTTCGAGCCCCTTGGACGGTTATTTTTTTTACCTCTTTTGGGGAGTGGGTTCTTTCATATTTATTTGAAGGGGACAAATCTACCTCTTCTAAATATGGGGGGGCGGGGGGCATATCCCCTGCCAGTCTATGCCAGTAAAGCAGGATACTTGTCAACAAGACATGAGAGACGTGTGTACTGTATGTTTCTTAATGCCTTAGAGCAGCGATTCCCAAAGTGGGTTGGGGTGCTTGAGGTGCCTCTAGGGCAGTGGTTCTCAAAGTGGGGTCCTTGAAGGGGTTCCAGGGGGTCCCCAACAAAAAGGGGAATACTTTATTTTCAATATAATTTCATCCTTAAGTAACACAATGAGAGATTGTATGACTATTTTGCTCATGGGTTGCATTCACTTTCTGTAATAAAACATCTAAAAGCAAAAATTCTATTAGGTAGGGCACCCTGGGACAAAGTCTTATCAGATGGGGGTCCATTGTCTAATTTCTGTCAGTTTAGGGGTCCTTGAGGTGAATAAGTTTGAGAACCACTGCTCTAGGGGGTGCCTGAGAGGAAAAATGTAATGGTGTAATAACTACAACAATAGTTTTTAGTGGGATTTTTCATGAAATAAAAACCTAAAATTGAAAACTTTGCTTTATACATTTTAAATTAAAAACTTACATTTTAATGAATGAATAAATGTACCCAAAATGCACTTCAGTTCCTGCCAGTCAGCTTGTCTTTAGGTAACGTACGTGTAGCGTAACATTACTAGCTTTGACGTTACCTATGTATGCCTACTAGCTGAAATAGTTTATTTACGCAAATATGCACAACTGGATACAGTCAGGGAAACTGTCAGGTGGGACATCTAAAGTTATAAGTCATGAAAGAGGAGCGAGAAAGAGAGAGACTGAGCAATCGGAGGCGAGAGAAACAGAGAGATGCGTTGGGCTGGAAGGACCGGGACCGGGAGAAGAAACTGAGCGGGAGACAGAGAAAGATGAGATGCGGGAGAACGAAAAGGAGGATCGGTGAGCACAGGCAAATCAAGAGGACATATTGCTCATCATCCAGGCAAGTAGGGAAAAGAGGCAACGAGAGTGGGCATCAGACTGGAAGAAAACAAAGGAAATATGATGAAACTTATTTGGGTCTGGGCTTCACTTGGACTGGCGATGCAGACTGCCCAAAGTCACAGTGTGTGGTGTGCAGTGAGGTTCTGGCTAACAGCTGTATGAAGCCCTCTTATCTGAACACAAAGCATGCCAATGTAAGTCAAAAGCCCCTTCATTTAATTTGGCCATTAAAAGAAAAGATCAAAAAGAAGATCGGGGGTGCATCAACCCGGTCAGGATGTAGAAGGGGGTGTGTTGCCTAAAAAGTTTGGGAACCGCTGACTTTGAGGATAAGCTACAACACACTGCAGGGTAAACAGCCGAGCTCTGCCCGTGTCAGACTCATGAATAGCTTTCATGCTTCTGGATGGCCTCAGAAATACAACTCGCAATGTTCTCCGGTCTGAACAGCTCTGACTTTAAATACGATACACACATGTAGATCAAAGTCTGCGTGACTGCAGGGCAAGGTAAAACTTTTTTTTGCGCTCTTTTTGCATCACAAGTGGAGAGTTTGATGATACGTGTCAAGACTTCTTTTGAACGTTGTGGAAATTAAATCTGAAAGAAATCTGAAATGCTGAAATCTAAAGATGCTGCCAGACACATGCTGATTCAGGTGGGAGTACAGTCCTCTGTATCCAACAGTCCCTTATTAACTGCCTGTTGTCTAATGGTGCATCCAGGACATTCCTGTCACTGGTAAATACATCATATGTACTCAAAGGCACAGGACATACAGTACATTATGCTTTTTGGCTTTTTCCCTCTCCTTTATTGTGTTATATATCTTTTTGTGCATGTTATAGGTTTACAAAGTGAAAAAGCCCAAAGTCCACCCCAAAGGGACTTACGCTACGTTCCAGGCAACCTGTAACCCGTGTTTTCACAACCTTCTACCGTGAAAGTGCCCTGGGACGGCAGTCAAACCCGTAACTTACTCCCCGTGAACTCGTACCAGATCGTTGTACTCCCAGTTACAGTTTTTGACGTCACACACACACATAAACAACAACGGCGACCCCTGTTGATGCTGTACAGACGCCGGTGATTAACGGTGAGAAATAGAAATAAATAGACATAAATAGGCAACGTAAAGTAATTCTGCACATTGTAATCAAAACAAGACACATACGATTGTGTTCTACTACAGGTTATGTTTATTAAATGGAGCCCAAAATATGTCGCCGACTAGAAATCGCTAGTATCAGCTGGCGCTAGCTAACGTTAGCGTTAGGTAGCCTAACCTGAACCCTGGAACGCTATCAAGTCGTGAGTCATGACTTGAAGTTGTAACTTACGGGCTAAAAATTGTGTCTGGAACGCAGTATTACCATCTCCAACAGAAAACACAAACTGCTCCAAACAGCTCTATTATAGTCCAGCCTTTACTTCCATGATGAATGTGCGTCACATATTATAATACTCGCCTAGCTGCTAGCGTGGCACGCCCTCATACTCTGCTTCTGACTGGCTAGTAGTCCTTAACTAGCCACTGAGCATGTGCTACTCCCAACAAAGATGTTACAGCAGTGAGATGTCTCACTCTGTAGCTAAAACAGAGAGCTCAACACACAGGGTGAAAAGAGGAGCTGCAGCAGTGTGCAGTACAACAACAATATGGTGTTTTTTGAAAATGAAACCATGTAAACCTATTCTGATATAACCTCTAAATACAATTATGAACCTGAAAATGAGAATAATATGAGCACTTTAACACTTTGTGGGGGGACAATAAACATAACATTTCTCAAGAGCAATTTTTGACAGGGATACAAAAAATACAGCCCAAATTGTACTTGTACAGGATATGCGTACACAGAAACTTACTACTATCATCAGTGTAGCCTGTACTAACCCTCCTGTTTTTAATATCAGAAATATGGGTTTCTTTGAACCAAATTGCCACAAAAGAACATGGATACATGGATGTACATTGTATTGAACCCAGACAACAATTAAAAAAATGTATGATTTTTGCCATTCAATTTTGGGTGTTTTATTTAATTTTATAATATTTGAAAAAAATGTTTAAATGGTTTCAAAATCGTATCCTGACTAAACTTTGACAGCCAGTGATCCACTCAACATCCTCTCATCGTAACTTATAGTCAAAATAATTAATTATTTCTGCTTTTTTTTAGCTTAAAACATTTGTATAATGTCATATAAATTACGTTTATTGACCATGAATTTAAAAATAGTGTTGAAAAAAGTGACAAAAACTTTTTAAAAAGTGTCAAAAGCATTGAAAAAAGGGACAAAAACTTTTTAAAAAGTGTCAAAAGCATTGAAAAAAGGGACAAAAACCTCGGAAAAAGTTAATTTTCAATTTTGACCCAGAAGGAAAACAAGTTCTAGTCTACAGGAAGACAACACAAGGGTTAAGTGGACCGGTGCTTTAACCCAAACCACGATCTTTTTCCTAATCTTTTCTAATGTAGTCTATATGTTGCATTCAGACCATGTATGTCAGTGTAGTAGTTCACCTACAAACACACACATTTAAGGCCTCTAAAACCAATATTCTCAATCAGCTTCTTTCTGTTAAAATTGGAGTCCTACATGAACACACACTTTTCTGCCAAAGTTAGTATAGTTTGGGTTGTTTGACTTCATGATTTTCTAGATTTGTGTCACACACGGATCCAGCAGATTGGCTGAGATTTTGAGTGTTAATCCTCCTGTTGTCCTCGGGTCAAATTTGACCCATTTTCAAAACGTTTCTATATCAGAAATTTGGGTTTCTTTCAACCAAATTGTCAAAAAAAATAACATGGATGGTTCCATACAACACTCTTCACAAGTAAAATAAATGATCAGTTTACTACCTTCATTGAATTTGGGTGTTTTATAAAATTTTATAGCATTGAGAAAAGTGACAAAAATGTCAGAAAAAGCTTTAAAAAAATTCCCAAAAAAAACAGCAAAACCGTAAAAAAAAGTGCAGAAAAAAATGACAAAAATATCGTAAAAAGTGACAAAAATGTCGGCAAAAGCTTAAAAAACGTCAAGAAAAGTAACAAAAAGATCGCAAAAAGTGACAATAACCTCGAGATGGGGGCCAAAAGTGTCGCAAAAACACCAAACATTGAAAAAAAAAGGTTTCATTTTAAAATTTTGACCCAGAAAAGAAAAAGTTGCATGGTCGATGGGAAGACAACACAAGGGTTAAACGAAATAATACCTGAATTTTTTTTCCTCCTAACTTAAAATTGAACTGTTGCTTATTTAGCCACAGCTTTCTAATTTGATAGAGAAACACTAAAACCAAGTGGTTTTCTCTTTTCCCCCTCTTCTTTCTCTTTCCTCGCGCTGTTGCACCAAATACATGCTCTTGTGGGAATTATTGAATTGAATGTCGTCAGGATCTAGTTTCTCACCTTCCTGCAGGTACATCACAGCCTGGGCGTAGTTTTGCAGTGCATGGTGTGTCCTCCCCAGGCTCCCGTAGGCGAGAGTTTTAGCTATCAGATCGTTGGTCTGTGCCGCCACGCTCAGGTGCTGCTCCTGGAAGACCACGGCCCGCTCGTACTTCCCCAGAGCTTCGTAGGTCAGTCCCAGGTTGCCGTAGGCTCGGCCCTGGCTCCTCACACACCCCGTCTGCTCAGCTATATCCAAAGCCCTCTGGTGCCACTGTAGCAGGACAGCCCCGTTACTTAAAGGGTTAGTTCGGCATTTTGGGAAATATGCTTATTCAAGTTCTTGCAGAGAGTTAGATGAGAAGATTGATACTACTCATAATGCTAAATATGAAGCTACAGCCAGGAAACTGTTAGCTTAGTTTAGCATTAAGATTGGAAACAGGGGAAAACAGCTAGCTTGGGTGTGTCTGAAGTTAGTCTCGCTTTTCCAGACATTCCTCCACAACGCTGCAAAGGAAGGTCGGGATAGTCCACATAGCATTCCGGGATGGGAGAAAAACGTGCTCTGGTTTACTGGCATTTCTTTAAACCAATCACAATTGGCATGGGCGGCGCTAAGCACCTGACAGAGCCACGCCAGTGCCGCTGCAAAATAGCCTCGAGAAGGAACTTGTTTTGGTGGAACACGTGTACGTTCAAAAGTTGTTTTAGTCGTGCAACAGAAAACTCAGATTGGACAGATAGTCTAGCTAGCTGTCTGGATTTACCCTGCAGAGATCTGAGGAGCAGTTAACCATAGTCCTCAGAAATCCACCGGAGTTTAAACTTACAATACAAAGAAAGCAGAAGGTAACGGACTTTCGGGTGAAAGAGCGTGATCCGCCGGAATTTCCGGCAGCACCCGGAGCAATCCCAGAAGTGGAATGTCGTGGATATAGACTAGTCTAAAGTTAACAAAATCCACCAACCAGCACTCCTAAAGCTCACTGCTAACATTTTACATATTGTTTGTTTAATCTGTACAAAAACCAAAGTGTAAACAACTTGTGGTTTAACGTGAGGTTATGTGCTGGACTATTTCTAAAGTTGGACAGGGCCAAGCTAGCTGTTTCCCCCAGCTTTGAGTCTTTATGCTAAGCTAAGCTAATCAGCTGCTGGCTGTAGCTTCATATTTTGTGTACACAGACATGAGAGTGGCTTCGATCTTCTCATATCTCGGCAAAAATAGTAACAACTTTATATAGCACTTTTAGTGTAGTGATTTGAAAGACAGCAAGGCTTAAGCACTATATCAAGTGGTCAATATAACAACAGAGAGCTAATCATTGGGGTCAAACAACAGCAAGACAACATTTGGGTAAATAGAAAGCAAATGAGTGTATTTCACAAAATGTCAAACTCTACTTTAACTGACAGCTAGGAAATACTGATGTATTATGCTTTAGCACAAACCTGTAGTGCTGTCTCGTTGTCTGCCATCAGCTGATAAACGCCTCCAAGTGCATCACTTGCCTCTGCTTCCAGGGATTTATCCTGACAGGTAAAGCAGGATTTACTACATCTTTCTGTGCATAATGTACTTTTCATTAAAAAAAAGAGCATTTGTCTTATTCAGCAGGGCAAGAAGAGAGAGAAATGTGCAGCTGAAACCAAAAACCCTTTGCAGGTAAATCCTTACCCCCGCTGTGCGTGCAATGTTGAGCTGGTGTTCCAGGCAAGAGAGGGACTGCTCGTAGTTGCCCAGTTGGCTGTGTAAGGTGCCCAGCTCACAATAAGCCTGAGCCTTGCCCCCTCCTTCCCCACCCAGCTCATGGGCCACCACCAGCCGCTTCTCGAAGCACACCAACGCTTGCTGGAGACTACCCAAAGACCTGAAGAGAGGGGAGGGAAAACAAAGGAAGTGATCATCTATTTCTTTGCGTTTGGTTTGTTCTGGCAAACACTAAACGCAAGGTTGGAGGAAGTTTTCTCAAAAGCCCTGAATCTTTGAGGGTTTTAAAGTATCTTCAACTTTGTGTCATTTCCCCTCCGTCTCTCTGATGCTGTTCAAGCTAAATTCCTACCATCCCTGCTGTATATTATTAAATGGTAACATTCGTCCAAAAAAAGTGTATGCTAGCCTATGGCCCTATTGTTACCAACACATTGACCAACTTTAAACAGGTGGAGGATTTGGGTGGTTTTGGTGTGATGGAGAGCTTTTGTCTGTCAGTATGTATGTATGTATGTTTGTGATGTATGTTTTTCTTGAGGTCCCCTCTAGTTGTTTTGTTAACTGTCTTGTCTAATGGTGAATGTACTGTATAATTTTGCTCTTATGGACCCCCTCGAAAACGAGATGCTGCATCTCAAGGGGTTATTCCTAATAAAGAATTTCCATACATTTCCATAAAGAGCAACTATGCTACACCAATAAGTGGCATTTGAACACCCCAATTTGGCACAATACACACTTAATGTCTGGTAATAAACCCTTTGCTTGTAAGCAATGGAGTGACAGTTTAGACCAGCTATTCAATGAGAAAAGTATGTTGAGTTTTGAAGACCTGAGAGCTAGTTTTGAGGTCCCCAGGACATCCTTCTTCTTGTATCTTCGCTTAAGATCAGCCCTAAAATGTTATGGAGTGTCATGAGGAAACAGTCTTGAGACACACACAATCATTAAATGGTTTGTTGATTTTCCTGTGAGAGGATTAATGTCCATGATCTATGCTAAACTGATGCAAGTATCTCTAGGAGAACTCCCAATAGTAAAGAAATGGGAGCGAGAGCTGAGCCCTGAGGGGAACGCAATTAATTGGGAGACAGTTTAGGACATTTCCCACTGTTCCAAGAACCCAAATCACCAGCAGATCCACTTCAACATATGCCATAGGACATACTGGACTCCTCAGAAGAGATACGTCTCTAAAGTCATTCCCACTCCCTATTGCACGTTCTGTCAACCTGAATAAACTGGAACTTTCCTGCACGTGGTCTGGGAGTGTGAACAGGTGCATGAGTTCTGGAATAAAACATCAATAATATCTGATGTGATAGGATGTCGAATTCCTACTGACCCGATTGTTTTGTTACTTAATGACGACTCTAAATTACACCTGCTTGGGAGACAGAAGAAAATTTGGCTAGCCGGCTCAACTGCAACCAAGAAAATGATAGCTCACCGCTGGCTCTCCCCCCCCCACCCCACTCGCTTTGTATAAAACAGTGGTTGGCGTATTTTCTAGACGTAGTTATGCTGGAGCTCTCTACAGCAAGTACTAACAAAGCCAAATCATCAACTATCAGCCTATGGGAAAGCGCAGCAGCACAAGTATCAGACCTAATGACCTCAGCATCACAGGAAGTAGAGGAGAGTGACTAGGCAAGGTGTGATTTCTGTTTGTTTGTTTGTTTTGTTGTCCTCTGGACCGCAGAGGGTGGGGGGTGGGAGAAGATTTTTGTTCTTGTTCAATTGTATTTCTCTGTTCTGTATGTTCAAAAAATATAAAAACCAATAAAAAATTGATCTAAAAGAAAGAAAAATGGTAACATTCATTTTTGACTCTTGTGTTGTCTTCTCGACGACCATGCAACTTGTTGTTCTCCTGGGCAAAAATTGAAAATTAACCTTTTTTAGAAGGTTTTTTTTTTTTTTTTTTTTTTTTTTTTAGGTTTGAAGGTTTTTTTCTGAGTTTTTCAACTTATTACGGTTAGTTTAACACTTTTTTTTGTTTGGAATTCATTGTCAATAAATAGACCTAATTTATATCAAATTATAGCCTATCTAATTTTTTTTAGTTAAAAAATGCTGATATTGGGCAACTGGGTAGCTCACCTAGTAGAGCGCGCGCCCATATATAGAGGTTTACTCCTTGACGCAGCGGCCGCGGGTTTGACTCCGCCCTGCGGCCCTTTGCTGCATGTCATTCCCCCTCTCTCTCCCCTTTCATGTCTTCAGCTATCCTATATATATATATATATATATATATATAAAGGCCTAAAATGCCCAAAAAGTACTCTCTGAAATTATGAATTATTTTGACAAATAGTTAGGATTGAGTGGAAAATCACAGACTGTCAAAGTTTAGTCAGGATACTGTTTTTTTCAAATGCTATACAATTTAATAAAACATCCAGAATTCAATGAAAGCAGTGAACTGATCCTTAATTGCACTTGCGAATAGCGTTGTATGGAACCTTTCATGTTATTTTTGGGCAATTTGCTTGAAAGAAACCCAAATTTCTGATGTTAAAACTTTCAAAACAGGTCAAATTTGTCCCGAGGACAACATGAGGGTTAAGGTGGCAGGAGTGAAAATGAGTCACCCTCCACATTGGTTGTGTTCTGGTTTCAGAATGATGGAGACAGTTGGAGAACAATCAGATACAAAACAGGATGTAGGCTCTACAGGAGAATTATTTTCCTTGGCAACTATCATGTTTTTCCTAATTGATGCACCGATTTTTAGGCATTTTATTATCAAATGGCTTGATGGCTGTCGTGAATGGAGAATGCCCATAGACCCCCCCTATATTTGGGCTGAGCCCTGAATGTCTACAATGTATGGCTCCACTCCTAACTAAAAGTAACTGTAGTTTTAAGTTTCTTTATAAATTATAGAGTGTGGTCTAGGCCTACTCTAATTGTAAAGTGTCTTGAGATAACTCGTTACGATTTGATACTATAAATAAAATTGAATTGAATTGAAATTGATACTACTGGTACTGGGTTTTTCCACTATTACAGCACTCTTTTTTTCAGAGAGACCCATATGGGCAATTTAGGAAAGCAAACAATAAAGCAAAAGGGTTAATAATTTAGATTTTTAGCTGTAAAAAAAAATCTACATCTACGAAGGCTGTGTTCATTGAGATAAATCAGTGACTCTTTATTTCCATCTGATTCACACTCCAGAGAGCAGAAACAGACTACAACAGATGGATGAAGAAAACCCATCATTAAGCCTTGTTTTTCTTTTGTCACTGAACATTACTTTTCATGTGAGAGATTCATGTGGGGATATAGTCTCTGTAAAGAACTTCCCTTACTCCCATCACCCCTGCTGCGTGTAACTGTTGTTGAATTATGATTATTTTAATTATGATCATGACTCTAATTTAAAATGTGTATGCTTGAGGCATGGAAAGCTCATTTGAAATTCTTGCCCTGTAGTGGGAAGGCATATCCAAACTAATGGGAGAGCACAGAACATAAATATATGCATTGCATAAATATTAACACAAATGTAAACAAATAATCTGGAGCTCTGAAACTGTGCAGATACAGCATAAAGACACCTTTGATAGACTAACTGCTACAAATGTGCATGTCTTTGCTTGCTGTATTCTAGCCTGCAATGGAGTATATAATTCAGTTTTCATGTTTAGCATTCATTAAAAAAATATGGAATATATGCAAATGATGTGCTACAGCCTACTCCACCACCAGACAGAGTGGGTGCAGAGGAGAATTAAAGGGCGTTTTCACACCTACCTCATTTGGTCCGGACTTTCTGACTTTTTTGTTTGATCCGAACCAAAATTAGAGGTGTGAAACCTCCCCCGGACCACGGTCCGGATCAAAAGACCAAATTTTGGTCCGATAAAAAGAGGTGGTCTCGGTCCGGACCAAACTGAACCATGGTCCGGTTCGTTTACAGTGTGAAAGCATTTTTTGGATGGTTCGGACTTTCGGACCAAATACAAGAAGCTCTGGCAGGCTCTCCTTCTGTTACCGGGGAAGCTCCTTTAAGGAATAGCTCGGTGCTTAGTGTGTAGGCTACATGAGAGAGTAACGGTGAATGCGCTCAGAGCAGACAGCTGTCGGCTATCAGAGCAGAGAATACATCAGCAGTTTACTTGTTAAGTGGTAGTAAATGTACAGTGTAGGTTTCCGTTTGTCTCTGAATAAATTCTCCAGAAAGAAAGTTTCCGTGTCTTGCTTCTCAACATGACAACAAAACAAAAAGAGCCGCGGCAGAAGGGGAGAGCAGCAGTCAGCTGAAAAAACTCCGACACAGAGAGAGATACGAGAGGACGGGGAAGCCCATCTACAAACCAATCAATTATAAGTATCTGGAGACGCAGCTCACGTATGTGATGACGGCAGGACGTAGTTTTGTCACGTTTAGATCTTTAGTGCGCTTGCATAACTGCAGTGTGAAACCAAAACTTACCA
This sequence comes from Sander lucioperca, assembly GCF_008315115.2. Taxonomy (NCBI): domain Eukaryota; kingdom Metazoa; phylum Chordata; class Actinopteri; order Perciformes; family Percidae; genus Sander; species Sander lucioperca. Next base: position 12,591,217 of record NC_050186.1, read on the forward strand.
GATCAAATGTATACAATGTAACAAAAACATGAACCTTGGTCCGGACCTTGGTTCGGACTTTCATGTGTGAAAACACCCAAAAACACAAATGAAATAGAAAATACACTTATTTGCTTTCTTGCCGAGAGTTAGACGAGAAGATGGACAGCACTTTTACATCTGTATGGTTAAAATGAAGACAGAAAAAGGAGATGCCTAGCTTAGCTTAACATAAAGACTGGAAACAGCTGTGTTAGATCTCATTTCTTTCATTCACGCAAAAAAATATGTAAACTTGATATAATAAGTGTGTTATGTGTGCATGACTACTTCATAAAAAACATAGAATGTTGCACTTTTTGTACAGAAAAGGTGTTAATTAGTGAGCTTTAGAGGTGCTTGTAGGCTGCACGTGAGGCCAGTCAGTTAACACTACACTTGGCAGCAGGTAACGTTAGCTTACAGTTAACTAGTAGCTGGCTTTAACACGACAGCTAAACATTGTAACGTGTGACTGTATTTAACTGGAAAGGATTCCAACACCGGGGTGTACAACAGTCTGCAGCTAAAGACACAGAGGAGACTAGCTGCACTTTGAGACACCATGGACACTGCCACTGTTGTGGGAGATACAACACCGACAGGACTTAATGGTGCGTTAACGTGCACCTCCTAAGCTCATGGTGCATTCAAAGATATGGTAAAATACCCTTCTGCAATCTAGTTCTTATTTTATTCCTGTTTAACAGCAATTTATTGGTGAAAAAGTTAATGTTATTATATTTTAAATCAATCATTTACATTTGACCATACAGCCTCAGCAATAAACATTCTTTAATGTCACTGACTTTCGAAGTATCAGTTCAGGCACCGTTTAAGCACCAGCACTGTTTTAAAAGTCTTTTAAAATTGTTTTAGCACCGATATCGGAATATACCCAAACAATACCCAATCTTAGTTGTTTCCAGTCTTTATGATAAGCTATGCTAACCGGCTGCTGTCTGCATCTTCATACCTAGCATTCAAGCATGAGAGTGGTTTAGATATCCTCATCTAACTTAGTGTATAACCTTTGTTTTGCTGACCTGTGTGCATTGCCGAGTCCTCTGTAGGCTTTCTCCTGGTCCTGGACATGGTTGAGACTCTGAGCCACCGTCAGGTACTTCTCGTAGTACTGAATAGCCTCCTCGTAGTCTCCCAGAGCGTCATAGCAGTCTGCCAGGTTCCCGTAGGCCCGGCCACGGTCCAACATGCTCTCAGTCCCGCTCAGTTGCTGCAGCATGGCCAGCTGCTGCTCAAAGTAGCCAATAGCTTCCTCAAACACCCCCATGTTCAATTTGGTGATGCCCATGTTCCCGTGGACCTGGGCCTCCAGACGGGCATCCCTGAGTCCCTGCGCCAGGCCCAGCTGGGCCTCATAACACTGGAAGGTTGTAGCATAGTCTCCCAGGGCCATGTGGACCGCTGCTAGGTGGCCAAGGGCGCGGCACTCCCCCTGCTGATCACCTAGATCTTTCCGGACAGTCAGTTCCTGGCTATGGAAGGACAAGGCTGCATCCAGCTGGCGGAGCAGCCTGAAAGAGAGAAAGGAAGAGAGGTAAGAGAAGAAGAAAGAGCACGCAGTTTAAAAATATCTATCGACTTACCTGTGAACTAGTCTGGATCAGCGAAAGTATATTCAAGTACAAAGTACATTCTGTAAGGCTTTGTCCCTCACCTTCCGCTCTCTGTGTGTTGCCGTTCTCAAAATCCCTTTGCTTCAGGAAACAACGACAAACTTGGCGCTAGCAAGCTACACGCTGAAAATGAAATCTTTCGTAGAGCTGGGTATCCCCACTGACTTCCTGAATCCATTTGATGTTGATTCACAAGGTCCCAATTTGATTACATTGACTATTCGATTCAATGTCAATTTGGAATATTTCAGTTGCAAAACCAATTTTGCTTGGATATTAAAGAGATTCTATAATTGTACAAGGTTTCCCTTTAACCTGGTTCGTTATTAAAAGTATCAATGTTAACATTAAGAATTGACCCCTCTATTTATTTTATTTATTTTTTTAAAGATTTATTTGGGGCATTTCAGCCTTTAATGAAAAGGACAGCTAGATATGAAAGGGGAGAGAGAGGGGGAAGACATGCAGGAAAATCATCACAGGTCGGACTCAAACCCTGGACCTTCTGCATCGAGGCATACACCTCTATATATGTGCGCCTGCTCTACCAATTGAGCTAACCCAGCCACACTTGACCCCTTTATTTAACATGAACACACAATAAAGTGCAGCTCTACAGACTCTACAGTCAGTGACTATTGAGTGACATTTCATTCAGATATCTTGAGGTTAGAGGTCAGGGACCCTTTTGAAAAGGGCCATGCCAGTTTCTCCCTTGCCAAAATGTAGCCTAACTTTGGAGCGTTATTTAGCAACCTTCCCGACAAGCTAGCATGAGATCGACTCTGGATTTTATAAAATCGGTATGGGATCATCAAATTAAAATCTATTTAAATTGGAAAATCTATTTTTTTAACCCAGCCCCATTCTTTCGGCGAATGATTGTAAAGATTTACAAAGAATACAGTGGTAAGAGCAAATGATGGTGAACCATGCATCCAGCTAATTTAAATATCTCACGTTACTATATTGTGTGAATAGTTAACTTCATTTAATATTGTATGTGGCGTTTTCTTTTGCAGGGTGCAAATGTTCCAGCAAAACAAGTTCCTACCCGAGAGGAACTTTTTTTAGCAGAGCCAGAGTCGCTGCGTCCGGAGCTTAGCGTCGCCCAAGATGATTGTGATTGGTTTAAAGTAGGGCTGTCAGCATTAACGCGTTAATCGCGATGCGATTAAGGGCCGCCGCGATGCGATTAATTTTTTTTAATCACATTAATCGCAGAAATTCTGAGAAATTAAAAGAAATTAATCGTTTGACAGCCCTATTTAGGAGTTACTAAACACTATATTGACTCTAGTAAGGATAGGGATTTTTAGTTTTTTAGTTAGGTACTTGGAGGAATTGTGCAATAATGACAGATTCACACATTTTTCTTTTGTTTACAGTAAATAAATAATTACAAATCTTAAAATCCAGTTCATAAAGTAACTTTCTTTGCATTCATTTGATTCCCAATCAAGATACACTGGTAAAAATTGCTTTCGATTGTTAATATGTACTTAAAAACTGTTCTGAAATGCAAAATAATAGAATTTTAATCATGTGATAAAATATGCGATTAATCGCGATTAACTATAGAACTTCAGCGATTAATCGCGATTAAAAAAAATGAATCGTTTGACAGCCCTAGTTTAAAGAAATGCAAACAACCCAGGGTGTTTTTTCCTCCTATCCCAGAATGTATCTGTGGTGCCAGACCTTACTTCGCAGCGTTGTGGAGACAGGTTTGGCAATCAAGACTACCTGTGAACTGATCCAAGTGCTGAGTAGGCGTCCGCCTCCATCTTCTGATCGTTGACCTTCTGAGCCAGACTTAACTGCTGCTGGTAGAACCTCACCGCTCCGGGAAGATCACCCCGGCACACACACACATCCCCCAGGTTCCCAAAGGCCCTGAAAACCGCCTGCTGACAAATACAACAAATGATTAACAACCACTTCCTGTGTGAAGAGGAACAACTATTTTTTTTTAGTGAACACAGCAGCAGTAGGTGACCTGTGTGTTATCCAAAGCTTGTGCCAGAGAGAGCAGGTATCTCTGACATTCCTCGGCTTTCTTGTTCTCCCCCAGTGCTTTGTAGGCCAGACCGAGGTTACAGTAGGCTTTTGCCTGAGCTAATTTGTCTTGGAGGTCCTTCGCCAGGGCCAGGTCCTGCTCATAATACCTAGGAAATGGATGAAAAATGACATAAAAGCACAAACCTGGAAAAGCACGAAGTAAACATTTCTTTAACAGAACATGGAACACATACTAATGTGAATTTATGTGCACATACGTTTTTGGATATACAGTACACTAAATTATGCATCATGACAATGACACTTTGACATTATTTCCCCACTTCAGTAATTTCAAGGTTTGAAAAATCCTTATTCCTCAGTTTGACACTACAGTATATGTTCTGTGTGAGCTTGTTCCAGCTTTTCTTTAAAACAATCTGATGCTAAGTCTGAGGGAGATCACCAACCCCCAAGACTCAAAAACATGTTCCCTTCACATAGAGTGTTTGTTACTATGAGTTTAGACACTGACCTGACAGAGTCTCTGTACTGTCCGAGGCAGTAGTGAGCATAGCCGAGGTTGTGACAAACCTTCCCCTCTCCCTCCAGGTCCTGCAGGCCCGGGGCCAGAGCCAGGTACTGCTGGTAGTACGGCAAAGCCTGAGCGTATTCACCTCTCCAGCTGTGGAAGTTGCCCAAATTTGCTGCAAAAGAAGAACACATTTTTGAATCAATCACAAATTCCCGCTCTTCTGTCCTCAAAGCATCTCTCTCTTTGTCTAGCTTGCCTAGTGCTCTTGCTTCGCTTTGATTGTCCCGGAGTTCTCGTGCGATGGCGAGATGGTGAAGGTAATGCTGCAGAGCTCGGTCGTGAGCGCCCAGCGCCTGATAGGCTACAGCCAGGTTACCATGGGTGGAAGCCTGGGAAGGACGGTCATTCACCTGAAACACAAACGAGATGTCAAAGTTCTGTTTCCCACGTGACCGTCTACACGTTGCTTGTGAAGAGTGCAGCAGGAAATTCACCTCCAGTGAGATCTGCAGTTCTTGTCGGTGGTACCGGACAGCTTGGTCGTAGATGCCGAGCGCGTGATAGGCGTTGCCCATGTTGCCGTAGGCCCTCCCCTGGGCAGCGTAATCACTCAGCTCCTGGGCAAAGGACAGGTGGGCTTTGTGGAGCTTTAGTGCTGCCTCGTACTCCCCCTTCATCTGGTGGATGATGCCTGAGATGGACGTAAGAACAGGGAAGATACAACTTGTTTTTTAAACGTAACAACAAAGAAATGGAGATGCTGTTAAGCAACATCAAAATGTTTTAATTTTGGGGTCTGAGTAATAAACAGAGATCTGCTCTGAAATGTGATCTGATGGATTAACAGAGGTGTTTTAAAGTCTTTCGAGACAAGTTCAAGTCTTAAGTCTATCAGCAGAGCAATTGTTAAATCTATTGAGACAGATTTACGTTAAATCTTCAGTCATTTAAGACCTAAGTCCAAGTCAAGTAAAAAGTCTGTCTGCATAGCAGTTTAATGGTCATTAAAGGACTAGTCTAAATGAAGTTTTAAGCCTGTCAGCAGATAAGTTTAAAGGTATTTTGGGGGCAAATCCAAGTGAAATCTTAAGTCATTTCAGACAAGTCAAGTCTCAATAATTGAGACATGTTAAGTCTAAAGTCCATCAGCAGAACAATTTTGGTCACGCGAGTCTCAAGGCATTTGACACAAGTCCAAGTAAAGTCTAAAGTCCGTCAGCAAAGATTTTAAACCCCTGTGAGGCAAGTCAAATCAAGTCTCAATTCGATTAAGGCAAGTCTCAAGTCTGTAGAGCAGTTTTAAAGTCCTTTGGGGCAAGTCCAAGTCAAATTTGAGTAATTAGTAATTTGAGAAAATGTAAGTGTAAAGTCGGTCAGCAGAGCAGTGTAGTAACCCTAAAGATGGAGATTCTACCAGGTCAGATCTCAGTATCGGGAATTATTTAGGGAAAAATGTCCAAGTCCTCATTTTTGTGGCTTACATGTAAGTCTTACTTGTTTCCAACTCTGAAGTCTGTAGCTGTGTTGATAAGTTCATCCAACATTTATGTGAGTAGTAGTAAGCATCAAACAGAGCTTGCTGCACTGCATGTAGGGGAACTCATGAACATGAGGAATTCCCCAAATGATGCACCGTGATATAAATACCCAACAAGCAAAGAAAACGTGTGTATGTGCATGTGGACATATGTGCACACGTGTTTTTCAGAACCCTGAAGAAGATACGATGCAGAGCAGTAAATAATTAAAAAGCTACAGTTGGAAAATTCAACAAATCTAATATCTGCAGCTAGGGATCTTAAATATGCAGAGATCCAGGAGAGCTGTGTCTCTGCCCGGGGAAAAGGAACTGGAAAACTTTACGTCCCAGTAGCCTTACCAACTTGTTGTGTGATGATTTACAGAGTTAAGGAGGAAGCTTGGGATACAAGAGAGGAAGAGGAGAGGAGAGAAGAGAGGAAGACATTAGCTGCAGGAATGCATGACGATTCGGGTATGGGATATTTCTGGCGCCGCCGGACGGTCCGCCGGATGTCCCTCACTCTCCACTCTCTTTTGTGTTAGCTTTAAACAGACACAGACAGACATGGTGCTCTTTGGATGCTTTTATATAGACCTCAGTGGTCCCCTAATACTGTATCTGAAGTCTCTTTTATATAGGCCTTAGTGGTCCCCTAATACTGTATCTGAAGTCTCTTTTATATAGGCCTTAGTGGTCCCCTAATACTGTATCTGAAGTCTCTTTTATATAGACCTTAGTGGTCCCCTAATACTGTATCTGAAGTCTCTTTTATAAAGACCTTAGTGGTCCCCTAATACTGTATCTGAAGTCTCTTTTATATAGACCTTAGTGGTCCTCTAATACTGTATCTGAAGTCTCTTTTATATAGACCTTAGTGGTCCCCTAATACTGTATCTGAAGTCTCTTTTATATAGGCCTTAGTGGTCCCCTAATACTGTATCTGAAGTCTCTTTTATATAGGCCTTAGTGGTCCCCTAATACTGTATCTGAAGTCTCTTTTATATAGACCTTAGTGGTCCTCTAATACTGTATCTGAAGTCTCTTTCCCGAAATTCAGCCTTGGTGCAGAATTACAGCCACTAGAGCCAGTCCCACAATGAGCTTTCCTTAGGATGTGCCATTTCTGAGTCTGTAGCTTTAAATGCTATTGAGGAGGAGAGGGGGGGGGGGGGCAAGGTGGAGGGTGGGGGTGTGGCCTTGACCAACTGCCACTTTGCTTGTTTGAAAACCATGATGTCTCTCTCTTTCTCATGGCCAGGCCAAATTGTCTGGGCGGGCAAAACAGAGAAAGGGGAGGTAACCTTTCCTCTTATGACGTCATAAGGAGGAGATTCCAGATCGGCCCATCTGAGCTTTCATTTTCTCAAAGGCAGAGCAGGATACCCAGGGCTCGGTTTACACCTATCACCATTTCTAGCCACTGGGGGACCATAGGCAGGCTGGGGGAACTCATATTAATGTTAAACACAACATTAAAATGAAATTTTCATGCCATGGGACCTTTAAGGAGGATTAGGATAGTGCAACAAGGCAGGTCTGCTTGGTTCGTTCGGGGAATGATTGTAAAGATTTACAAAGAATACGTTATGGCGTTAACTCTCTAACTAGGACGTTTTGGGACAGATTGCTGGGATTTGCTATGGACAAAATACAAGAGCAAATTACGTTTAACCATGTATCCAGATAATTTAAATCGCTCACATTACTGTATTGTGTAAACAGTTAACGTCATTTAATATTGTATGTGGCGTTTTGTGGGGTGCAAACAAGTTCCTTCCCGAGACTCTTTTGCAGAGCCACCATCGCTGCGTCCGGAGCTTAGCGCCGCCTAAGACGATTGTGATTGGTTTAAAGAAATGCAAACAACCCCTAACCATTTTTTCTCCTATCCAGGAGTGTCTGCTCCTGTTGCCAGACCTTCCTCCGCAGCACTTTGGAGATAAGTCTGGCAATGGAAGTTGAACACGGGGGTTTTCAGAAGGCAACTAAATACTGGGAAATACCACCGTTGTTGCTGTGCAACCACACAAGACTCTTAAATGCACATATCTTAAACCTGTGTGTGTTTGGGGTTAACTGCAACCTTCATCTTCCCTCTTACGGTTATTGTGTTTACATGCCCACTGATAACTTGATTATAACCAGATTGAGGCAAAACTGTGATTATTGCAACACTCATGTAAACACCTTAACTGGGTTATCGCAGTCTAATTAAGGTCCAAATCAGAGCAAAACGTTATTAGATTAACAGGATTGGATTACACATCTACCTTTCAAAAACACTGTTGTAGGTGCAGTGTTCACCTTTTCAGTTTGATTTCTGCTTTTGAGATGTACAGAAAGGTCCTGACAGGTAAACTGCTCCCAAAGCAGTGTTACATACGAAAAATATCAACGTTCTAGCTAGCGAGAAAAGAAGTACATTTTACTGCTTTTTATATACTGGTATGTCCTGTATCTTGACATTAAGCCAATAGACCTGTCAAGATTTCCATGCTAGCAGGGCACAGTTTAATCATAACTAGGCCTGTAACAATTATTACATAATTGTCTAACTGTCAATATTTTTTACATAATCGCGGTTTCTTTGTTTAACCGCAATGAATTGCTAACATTAGCTAAGGTCCTAAGGTATTACTGTTGATGATTACTGTGGATTTTGATTGGATATGACAAATTGTAATTATATAAGTGCTTGTTGGTCAGACCGTTGAGCTAAAGCTATGCTAGTTGTTGGCACTTGACCCTATACACGGTCATAGCAACAAAAATGACGAGGGGATACAGTTAGAATTTTTTTCATAGGCTGTGTTCTTGTGTTACTACATTATCTGGGTCACATGACAGTGTCTGTCACACTTTAGCATACTTCCCAGTGAGAGCGATAGGCTCAACTAGTCTTTAGCATCTGTGGTTACGGCGCCTGCAATATCTTTGTTTACCTTAAAGGTTCAGCTAAACTAACGCCTCCAGCGTGAGTTTAAATACACCTTCAGGAGGACAGGAACTTCAGAGAGTTGGGACGGCACAATTACACATCGTGGTTATACTGTACTGCCTGCTTAATTGTCTCCTCAATTGAGTGTTCATTAAATACTCCTGTGTAAGTCTCGCAAAGTTTTTCCTTAACAACTACATGCTACATTTGGGCCAGATCAGTACGCACTGCTAGTAGGCAGTTACTGCTTTTGTGTTTTAGTGTAGAGCTAATTTGCTCTAGTACCACAGCACAGTATTATAAAAACGAATTGATATTTGAATTTGCTGTAGCCTAACCATGTTTGGATGCTTACTACAGAAAAATCTACCTGAACAGCAACACAGAGGTCAAGATATTGACAACCTGGGCGGAATTTGCCATATGAAGAAATCCTAAAACCTGAGAACTGTAAATCAGATGCATGTTATTTCTACAGCAAAGGCACAAAGGAGGACTGATGAGAGAGAGGGGGGGGTTTCGGAGAGGGGAGACAGGGAGATGGGGGGTGTCGAGACACCAGATGGAAAAGGTTACACATGCCGTTCATGTCAGACTGTGTGAAGAGAGAGAGAGGGGGGACAAAGACTGTGGTCTGATTCTCAGTGTAAACTGAGAGACATTTCCAGGCTCTGTTGTGCTATTTAGGATAAGTCTAGTGATGTTCTATCATTTTTTATTATTAATAAATCCCATGAAAAAATAGTCCCCAACAAATGCATTATTTCCTCCTGTTTGATTAAAACTACCGGGACCAGTTGTTTTAGGAAATTTCCTGGACTTTTTAAAATGAAACGATTTACAGTGTTCAGTAGGAACCAATGGGCTTTGGAGCTGAGAGCCACAGACAGGAAGCGAGAAGTCTTAAGATGTGGCACAGCACAATATTCCTCTATAAAACATCAGAGCAGCCATTCTGATACAAGAGTGTTATGCATGCTATCGTTATTTATCGCATATATACTTGCATTCATTTAAAATTAAACACAAATACATCTGAAGAGCATCATCGCATCGAAGCTACAGAAAGGTAATCAATGATGCTTTAGTTTAAAGCACTCAAACTGGGCAATTTACAGAACACTTCATAATAAAGGCACACATGGGGGAAAAAAACTGAATTTAAAACGCAGACTGAACAAAAGAATAATAAAACGGAGAGCACAAAAGCAATTAATCGAAATGAATAATCATGCATCTTTAATTGCCGTATTAAAGATGGGTGTTCAACTGCAAAAAAAAATAAGTAATTCACGCTCTGCGGAACTGGCTAACAACCTCAAAGAATAATGATGCATAACTGAATCTGTTTTGACTTTATTTTTCATTTCCAATTGTGTGTAGGAATGACTTGAAGTATGCATGAGGTGCACACATTCTCACAGCATGTTCTGGATTTTATAAATACAGATTCATGTGACATACACGTGAACACATGCATCGTGCTTCTGACGTCGAAACTGGTTGAAGTCGATGGCAAGAAGCAGAACATGATCAAACGAGACTGTCCTCCCCCAAAATACGCTCCCAGAGGTCGTTCTTTCAAGCAGCAATTACGACCTATATTTACGTTTATAGTGACAGTGTCCTCTAGTGGCCATAGTAGTTATTATGGGGGTGGTCTTTTCCAGACCTTCCTCCACAGCGCTGCAGAGAAGGGTCTGGCTAGTCCACACAGCATTCTAGGATGGGAGAAAAACATGCTCTGGTTTATTGGCATTTCTTTAAACCAATCACAATTGTCTTGGGCGGCGCTAAGCTCCGCACGGAGCCACTGCCAAATAGCCTCGGGAATGAACTTGTTTTGGTGGAACGTGTACGTCCAAAAGTTGTTTTAGTCGTGCGTGAGAAAACTCAGATTGGACAGATAGTCTAGCTAGCTGTCTGGATTTACCCTGCAGAGATCTGAGGAGCAGTTAACCATAGTCCTCAGAAATCAACCAGAGGTTAGAACGCCAACACAAAGAAAGAGGAAGGTAACGGACATCGGAGAAAAGACATGCATCTGGCGGAATTTCCTGCGGCACCGGAGCAATCCCGGAAGTGGAACGACGTGGATAGAGACTATGATGGGGGTAAAGCAGGAAGTAAGAGGAGAGGAGATGAGAAGACAGGTGATAAGACAAGGGAGGAAAGGAGAGGAGAGAAGCAAACACGGGGGAGATGAAAGGCAAGAAGGGAAGGAAACATGGGATAAAAGAAGAATGAACAGAAACAAGCGAGGAAAGAAGATTAGGAGGAAACAAGGAAGGAAATAAAAGAAGAGGAGAAGTTTTTTTTATATCTTCGTGAACTCCAGATATCTGGTGAACTCCAGATATACGAAACAACATATATTATCCAGACTTTAACATATATATTAAAAACAAATATAGAGGAAAGGAGAGGAGGAAACATGGAAGGAGAGCAGAGAAACGTTTTGTCGGGGCTGCGCGTGGCCCAGGGTTCAACTCCTGCTTCAAAAATCTAAATCAAAATAAACATAAACGTGTTTACGTGTCACAACGTTAAAAACGTGTTTAAAATCCCGACCGTTACGCTCAAAACCGCGACCGACGTTCTCTGGTTTAGATATGAGGTTTTATTTCTAACGCTAATTTATGAAACGCTCCTGTGGCTCGTTTTAGAGGGGAGGAACAAATGACCCATATCTTCGTATGGTTTGGAGGACTTGTTGGATAAAACTGTGAAAACTGAGAAAAGTGCAATGATACCACACTAACACAGCATGGTTTTGACTCACATAAGCCCTGTCAGGAATATGTAGGAAGGAGAAGAGAAGGAGACTGCTGATAAAGAGAGGGAGGCCTCGTTGATCGGGGTCTCGCACTAAGAGGATTACAGAGAAGCCTGCAGAGTTGGCTGGACTCGCTGGTTACAGTTACACCCCTGCTCTTAAACTCTGCTAACACACGAGGGTGAGCTAACTGCGAGGCGTAAGAGTGCCAGCTTTCTGCAGATACTCTGCGGGACGGTGGGATTCCCCCGGCGTGGAGGGATGGCACAGTGTGAAGAGAGCAGAGCCGTGAGGATTAGAGGAGTGGAAAAGGAGGGGAGATCTGATGACAGGGTGTGAGATGAGAGAAGGAGGGTGGTGATCTCTGGAAAAAAGACCCCTGTCATCAACGGACTGAAGTGGGTGTGGCCAACTAGAGACACAAGCATCTCTTTGCCTTCATGTGTCTCCTCAGTTTCTGCTGACTTTCTTTAAAGTTACAATCTCAAAGATCTCTTTGGAGGAGGAGGAGAAGAGATGAGAAGACAGGTGATAAGACAAGGGAGGAAAGGAGAGGAGAGAAGGAAACAAGGGGGAGATGAAAGGCAAGAAGAGAAGGAAACATGGGAAAAAACAACGAACAGAAACAAGCGAGGAAAGAAGATTAGGAGGAAACAAGGAAGGAAATGAAAGAAAAGGAGAAGATGGATAAGAGGAAAGGAGAGGAGGAAACATGGAAGGAGAGCAGAGAAGAGCAGCAAACAACAAAAAAAGGAGAAGAGGACACAAGAAAGGAAACAAGAGGAGGAAACATGGGAAAAAGAAGAGTATAGGAGACCAGAAAAGAGGTTGAGGAAAGGAGACAGAAGAGGAGAATAGAGGAGATGAGAGGTGAGGATAGGAAAGGAGATAAGGAAACAAGGCAGGAGGGGTGGGAAGTAGTGCAAGGAGTAAAGGAGAGGATGAACCGTGGGAAGAGGAAAGGAGAAGAGGAAACAATAGGAAAGAGGAGGAAATTAGGGTGGAAAGTAAAGGAGAGGAGGAAAGAGGGGAGGGGAGAGAAGGGAAGGAGAGGAAGAGGAGGAAACAATAGAAGAAATGAGAGAGGAAGAGAGGACATACAAGAGGTAAGGAAAGGAGAAAACAAAAGATGAAGAGGAGCAGAGGAGGACACAAAGATGGAAAGAACAGGAGATCAAAGAAGAGGGGAGGAGATGGGAAGAGTGGCAAAGAAGACAAAAGGAGAGACAGAAAAAGAGGAGAGGAGAGAGAAGGGTTGTCACATCAGCATTCAGAGTGAGAAGTATCATCCATAAATGATGACGGGAATCATTGATCTGAGGCGCAGACTGCAGCTCGTCTGTCAGCACAGTGTCACGACTTCAGCAATCGCCTATTAGTCGCACATCAAGGCTCCTACCGCGTGGTGCTTTATTTTACTTCTGCTTATTTCAGACGGCAAATAAAAAAGGACTTTTGGGTGACTGAGCACAAGACTCTGTTGTATTCACATTAACCGATACTTCACAGGACGTGGAAACAGGGAAATGTGTACTTGATGCTGAAGATTGGACGTATTCAGTGCTTATATTACCGGCGTAATGCTGCACACACCCACCTGCACGCACGCACGCACGCACGCACGCACGCACACACCCACCCGCACGCACACCCGCACGCACACACACATACACAATTAATTAAAGTCCACTTGAAGGCAATAGTTTACAGGGACATAAATATTCTAGATGCAATAAAATACTTATACAAAATCATGGGCCATTAGTATACAGCAGGTCTTCACTCACTCACTCACACACACACACACACACACTTGAATTCTTTTATTTGGATCTGAAAGGCATCGCAAGAAAACATACAAGATCCAAATACTACGAGAAGCGTTATTGACAAGGTGACAGATCTACATGGGCACATACTTTTTAGTCTTTCATTTATAATACTCCACACATTAAGGGTAAACAAAGCATCTTTGTCTCCATATCTGCATGCTCCCTATGATAGCTGAAACAGAGCAAAACACACACACACACACACACACACACACACACACACAAAGAGTGGCGAGTTGTCCACTCAGCGTTGGAGTCAGGTTCGCTGGCTCTCAGATATCACTGTGGCCGCAGAAACCAGAACCTGCTCAATAAAACATGAGCGTTGTTTGGACAGAGAGGCACTACTGCAGTCACGGGGGAACAGGACCCTGTACGGCCAGGGGTGGAGGAAGTATTCAGATCCTACTGAAGTAAAAGTACTAATACTACACAATGAAAATCCTCTGCTACGAGTAAAAGTCCTGCTTTGAAAATATGAGTTTAAGTTTAAGTATGTAGGCTAAGTATCAGCAGAATTCACTACAAGTATCAAAAGTAAAAGTACTCAAAATGCAGAAGGAACAAAAAGTATAAAGTCGCATAACATGGAAATTCTCAAGTACAAGTACCTCAAATTTGTACTTAAGTAAAGTACTTGAGTACTTTAAACATATTAAGTTACATTTTACCTCCGTCTACATCCCTGTTGCTCAATTTTGGTTAATGAACTGTCATGTATATGTTTCACAAGTTGCTAATTTTTCCTCAAACACATCTCAAATTCAGAGGTGGAAGAAGTATTCCGATTATTTAATTGATTAAAAAAAACAATACTACAGTGTAGAAATACTACGTTGCAAGTCATAGTCCTACTTACTTAAAGCTTTAGTGTATTAACTTTTTGTTATTAATAAATGTCAGTTACATTCAAGCCATTGCCAAATGAGTTGCTACAAAGCTAATGAAGACTATCAGCTCCACACAACTCTCTCTGTATTTCTCAGTATGACTATGTTCAGATCACGGAAGGCTTGTATCATGTGGACGTGCTGACGTATTTTGTTGTCTTTACTTACAGTTCCTCATGGGGGGCGACAGAAACTACGCACTATGGCCCTATTTTAACGATCTAAGTGCATGGCGTGAAGCGCCTGGCGCAGGTGCAATTAGGGAGTGTACGAATCCACTTTTGCTAGTTTAACGGTGGAAAAAAGGGTCGGTGCGCCAGGCGCGTGGTTCAAAAGGGTTGTACACATGGCGCTTACCCACTGCTAGTACCAGCTCTACAGTACTCGGCTCGACTGCGGTGCCCCGTCCTCCGTTTTCCATTGCAGATTACGTACCGCCTCATGCGTGAGGCGAGCGTGGCTGGTCATCATAGCGACGCCGCAGGAAACTGCCGTGACCTAATGCGACACACACACAGAACGTCGAATGTGTGTTTTTGATTCTCGGGATGTGCCTGAAGACACATTTTGTTTCAAAAGAAGCTGGAGGCAGCAAAAAAAACCACAGCTGGCTAAACTATTTAAAAACGGCGGGTTTGTTCAGGACACCCCCGTCTGTCGCTAACAATGATGACGCAGTGATTAGTGACGATTCTCTCCGACCAATCAGTAGTCTGCAGGTTTTCACGACACCTTTTGGTATCGCCTCAGCTCGCGTGGAACCTCGACGGAGGTGGTGCTAAAAAAGTAACTGTCGGTAGGTACCAGGGACTTTTTTTCATAATGGAAAATCAAAAAAGGCGAGAAGACTATCCATGTAATGGAAAAACAGCATTAGTATCTTAATTAATCATAGGTGTGTTTTGGGCGTAACATGCAATAAACCAATCAGAGCGTCACCTCCCATTCCCTTTAAACGCCAGGCGCGTTTGTACCTTGACGCATTGCTGTTATTTGCTGAGCAGGAAGGAGAGATTTCCAGGAGAAGAAACTGATCTGCTCGTGCGTGAAGTGAAAGCGCGCGAGCAGCTCATATCATATTGCTATTTCACATTGTAATATTTTTATTTTCAATCTTCTGCATGTTTGTGTGCTGCTGCGCGTCCCTGTGTGTGTAACAAGCATAGTGTGCGCGCGCTGTGCACGAGCCGAGGCTCATTTTACTAATGCGCTGTTAAAACAACAATGAAATGCAGCGATATTGACTTTAGACCAGGTTTAAGTTACAGCACCAAAAGTAAAGTACTCATTATACAGTATGGTCCATTTCAGAAGCATATATGATATTGGATTATAATTATCGATGCATTACTGTGTCCATCCCTTTAATGTTGCAGCTGGTAAAGGTGGAGCTCTTTTTATTTGCTTGATATACTACCGGGTAGTTTAAAACATCAAAGTGTATTTGTTGATTTATATTTTGTATGTTAATCTGAATCTGTAGAGTAACTAAAGATGTCAAAAATAAATTGTAGTGGAGTAAAAAATACAATTTTCCCTGAGATGTACAGTAGTGGAGTAGAAGTATAAAATGGCATAAAACGGAAATACTCAAGTAAAGTACAAGAAGCTCCAATTTGTGCTTAAGTACAGTACTTGAGTAAATGTACTTAGTGCTTAAATGTAACAGATGAAGAGTCCATCTCTCTGTGAACTCGACGCTGCTGATTGATCGCAGATTGAGTTGATCAGGCCCAGCCGGTCTATTGAGTAACCGTGGCGACAGAGCGGCTCAAAGGTTCATGTGAGGCTGAAGCTTTCCATCAGTTTGCATAAAAACACTTCTGCATCTGTTAGTTAATAGTTTCTGAGGAAAAATCGTGACTGTTTTAACCTCTTTTTTTTTTAATCTAAAATTGCATCACATCATCCACTTTTTGAAAATGAAATTCGTGCAGAATACAATAAAAGACATTCCCAGTGTTAACTTTACAGCAGAAGTCTTCAACATTTTTTAAACCAAGGACCCTTAACTGAGAGTAAAACGGAACAGGGCTACTACATATGGTATGAAATTATGTTGCATATTAAACTGGGCCTACAACAACGTGTAGGGAGGCCTGAAAGCCTTTATACATACCTTTTTGCATAGAATAAGCTATTAAAATAATAATTTTGGCATGATTTTAATAAATCATCTTTTAATGTTAAACATACACAGTGAATCTTGAGGATGAACTGTATCTGTGGATAGCTTCCTTAGTGACTACTTTACTTATAGACCAGTAAACCTATCCTCAGTGGGGATTTATATTTGCTGATAATATGTTGGATTCATGTTAAGACATTTACATTTTTGAAAAAAAACTTTCAAAAATTAACAATAATTTGGCGGCCCCCCTGCAGTGACTCTGAGGACCCCCGAGGGGTCCCGGACCCCCTGTTGAAGATCTCAGCTCTACAGTTTGCAAAGGGCAGGTGTTTGGTTTCAGGACGCTCAATGGTGTTTTAAGCCCCCAACGTCGACTTCAAGGCACCTAAAGGCCCTGACACACCAACCCGATTATCGGCCGTCGGACAGTCTGGTGAGGACGGTGACTCGAGTCTGTTCGGTGTGTTCCGTGCCGTCGTCCGTCGGAGGAGCTGTTGGCCTTCATTTTGGCCGACCTGACATGCTCGGTCGGAAGGCGGGCAGTCGGACTCAAAAAGCGCTAACCCGGAAATGACGAGCGGGATTAGCGTGACTAAGCCTCTCAAAATCTGACGAAAATCTTTTAAACTGACCTTTGTCAATCTGAAATGAAGACAGATTCAGCAACTGCACGGCCTATTTCACACTTAAAATGTTTTCAGAAACACGTTTCGGTGAACTATTTTAGTACAATATGAGATCGTAATCTGAACAAGCAGCCATGACAGTCTGGCTTTGAATTTCCGGAGAAACCAGACCCACGTGACGCGTTCGTCCAATCAGCTGCCGTCGGCATCGCTTCGGTGTGTTCCGAGGCACTTTTTTTGGCCAACTCGGGGAGGCAGTCAGTCCGACTGCCTTTTCTGCCGATGGTCGGCCGTCTGGTTGGTGTGTCGACGGCTTAACCTAAACCTAAACCTAGCGCTGCCTGGAAGACGACGTTGGGGGCTTAAAACACCAAACACCTTACAGGACAGGAGGACACAGCAAAATCAGAGAAATAAGTAAAATCATTTGACATTAGAATCTAACAAATTATTGGTATGGTGATGATGCTTTCCATAATAATGTAAAGAGTAAGTAGTACCGTTATTAATGCACTAAGTCTAATCTTCAGTTTCTAGGTTTCTGCAGAGTTCACCAAGTTAAATTAAAGACTTTAATAACACACAGAACGCAGTTTATTCCTGTTTCATGATCATACCGGCCTAAGTGTGAAGGAAAACCAGAAGGGACGATATGGCATGGAACTACTCATCATAACATCACACTTTTTCAGCTTTCAAAATGTCAAGTGGAGGAGTAAAAAGCTCGGAGAGCTTTTGTTCCTGCCTGGCCAGTTTGTTAGCGGTTAGCTCGACAGCTACAGTAGTTCACCGACTAGCCCTGCGGGTAGTCACTACATCACCAAGCGTCAGGAAACCAGATGTTCAGTGAAGACGTGAGGATGAATGTGTGATATTCAGGCCCTAATACCAAGTCCAACAAAAGGAGTCCAAAGAACGTGTTTAGTGACATGAAATAAGTCCAAACCTCATATCAAAAACTGACAAAGTTGCTTCCATCACCTGCATATCCTCAAATTATCCTAAAATTTGTTTTATGATGCAACAACACTATGGTTAACAACAATAACCTTCGAGCTAGCAAACTACACGCTGAAAATTAGCCTGACGTGGTCATACTCAGATTCTAGTCAGAATATGAGTCTGATACTGCTCCATTGGGCTGTGATTATGGGGCGTGTTACAACCGAACCAGGAAAGAAAATGCCTCTGCACTCAACTGGATAGACCTACAACCAATCAGAGCAACGTGACGTATGTTGAGCGACGCATAGTTGTCAACAGAACTCAACTGCACGAACGCTGGAAGAAGTAGAGGAAGAAGATGAGTGTAAACGATCTTTGCCGGTGTTGTAAAAATATATTTAAAGATACGCGGAGTACTTACCAACACGATCATCATTTTTGAGAGAAATAGTAAAGGTGCGTGCATATACGAACAAGTTCTCCGTTTAGGATTAGAACTCGACAACACAGCAAACAAATATTGCATTGGTTGGTCCTGGCAGCCATCTTTGTTGTAAACGAATTCAACCCAAGCGCTCTTTGGTGACGTTGTTGATTACGTTACTGTTGATCATCTGTCTATCATCGTATAAAGCCCGCCCTGACAATTTGATTAGTCCAAACAGCTCTGGCTCAAGCATAGTTGCTCCACAACGGATCAAGTCCAGACTAGCATCCAGGCTAGCTGAAAATGGCAAGTTTTGAAGAGAATTTGAAAAGAGCAACAAGGCAGGCCTGCTTGGTTCTTTCGGGGAATGATTGTAAAGGTTTACGGCCTTTATACACACACACACACACACACACACACACACACACACACACACACACCTACCCAGGTTGGAGGATGCTCGGCCCTGAGCTGCTCTGTCCTGCAGCTCCTGAGCGATTTCTAGCTGGTGCTGGTGGTGCTGCCGAGCTCGCTCCAGGTCCTGAGAATCACACCAACAACCATCAACCATATTTATTAGTCACGTAATAAATAAAAGTCTCAACAGCACATAGAACATACAGAATGAGGCTGCAACTACAGTTATTTTCATTGTCGATTAATCTGTCGTTTATTCCCTCCATTGATGGATTAGTTGTTTGGTCTATAAAATGTCAGGAAATGGTGAAAAATGTGGATCAGTGTTTCTCAAAGCCCAAGAAGACGTCCTCAAATGTCTTGTTAAGTCCACAACTCAAAGATATTCAGTTTACTGTCACAGAGGAGGGAAGAAACTAGAACTAATTACTCAAACCACTAACTTGATTATCAAAATAGTTGCCGAGTAATTTCATAGTTGACAACTAATCGACTAAGCTTTGCAGCTCTAAAACTGATAATTTTTCATGCAAGAATCTCAAATTGAAAAGTAACTACCAAGGATAAAACAAACAAGCGATTAATCGGTAAGCGGACAGAAAATTAATCAGCAGCTATATTTTAATATCATTTGATCTTTTTTTTAATTTTTTTTAAGATTTGTTTGTGGCATTTTTAGGCCTTTATTGCATAGGACAGGTTAGACAGGACAGGGAGAGAGAGGGGGAGTGATAGCAGCAAAGGGCTGCAGGTCGGAACCGCAGCTGCTGCGGCAAGGACTGAGCCTCTGCATATGGGTGCGCGATCTACCAGGTGAGCTACCCCGGCGCCTGTGGCCCATGTCTTTCAACAGTTTCCTACCAACCTGCATGCATCGGGCGGCGTGTCCCAGGCCAGCGTACGCCCTCATCTCGATCGCCCGGTCGCCCATCTCCTGAGCCAACTCCAGAACTCGGGTGTGGTATGATATGGCCTTGTCGAAGTCCCGCTGAGAGTGGTAGGCACTGCCCAGGTTGCTGTACGCCCGCGCCTCCTCACGCACATTCTCCAAAGTCTGACAAAAAGAAACACCATTTCAGCGTTAATAAGACATGACGACAGTGGCAGTTTTACATTTTTCAGAGTGTCCCCAGTCGTCAAAGATCAGATATTATTAATGCTCTTCTTCCTTCAAAAAAATCTTCATCAGAAGGCATACATGACTTCAAATAACACAAAAAAGGACTCAAAAAATGACTTTGAGCATTGTCACTTGCATCAGGACAATAAAAACAGACTCTTAATAAGAAATGAAATAATACATTGAGAAATATATCAGTACTCTGTATAACTAAAGGAAGAAACAGATGTTCTGTTTAGAGAGATGGAGACGGAGGCTCACATCACTAACAGATGGAAATTGTTTTGTGTTACGAGCTTCAACATTAAAGCTAAAGAAACTAAAACTGTCAAAAACAAAATGACTTTATAAACTCTCAGTAGTCTGGAGATTTGACTTTATTCTGGTACAAAATCTAATTGTCAACAGATGGTCAATTTGTGTGTGAGGGGGGAGAGAGAGAGAGAGAGAGAGAGAGAGAGAGAGAGAGAGAGAGAGAGAGAGAGAGAGAGACAGACAGAGAGAGAGAGAGAGAGAGCTACAAACAGTGTCATGATGTTGGCTGCAGCGGCTGGCAATTTTATACTATATCCAAAAGAAAGTAACATAAAAAGTGAAATGTGGACAGATTATTGTCTTTTGTTATGTTTGTTTGTGTAACATTTGCAGAAAGAGCTTCAGATGTCCTGAACACACACCATGTTCTTTGGGAAATATGCAGTAACTTTGTCATAAAATAGGCTACTGCGTTCAGACAATGATAGATGGATGTGTGCTAAATACACACTACAACGTTAGAAAAACTAGAGATATAACTGCTGCCCTCCTGTTTGAATTTATCACAGTCTTGTTATTAAACGACAGTGTGTTCATGGGGATGAAGGAACATGTCAGCCAGTAGATTAAAAGCAGAATTATCCTTCAAGATGGATCTCTTTGGGTGAACACAAGGCTGTTAATTATCAGAAAAGTTTAGGAGGAACAAAGTTTCCCTCCTCCACCGAGACATCATCAACATAGCACGTAGTTCAGTACCTTTGAGATGTCCAAGTGCTGCTCGTGGCACTGCACGGCGTTGGTGAAGTCTCCCAGCGCTGTGTACACGGCGCCCATGTTGCCCAGCTGGCGAGCCTCGGAGAGCTGGCACTGCGTTTGTCGCGCCAACAGCACACACTGTTTATGGCTGGCCAGCGCGTTGGGGTAGTCACCGATAGCTGTGTACACATGGCCCAGACCGCTGAGAGCATCGGACGCAGCCTGGAATCACACCAACATCACACTGGTTAGTGTCCAGAAGAACAAAACCGTCCACTGAGTCCAGGGGTGATTTTTTTTAAATGGGCTGGCACAGGGGAGACCAATAATCATTCAGGGAGGCATTTTAACAGAATACAGCATAGAAAATCTTAGAAATATAGGAAATATTGGATAGGATAGAACAAGACAATGGCATTCTGCTAAATAAAATACATACTGTAACATTCATTATTAATTTACTTGTTTTCATTTTGAAAAAATTGTATATCTCAATACAATACGCATTTTCTATAGGCTCAGTCCGCCACTTTAAAAAAACAAACAATTCCAGTGCTGGTTCCATAGTATCAGACTTTTGGATAGTCGTCATGGAAACATGAATTGGTCATGTGACGAGGGCTGGGAAGATTGGCAGAACAGGCAGCTGAGCGACAGTACTCTGATCCAATGTAAATCACAATTATCAGATTTACAGCACTCTAGCCCAATGGATTGGAGAGGGGGAGCAATCATATTTTGCTGACTCAGTCCCAGGAAACTACAGCTTTGATTTCAGGGTTTTACACCAAATAATACATCATGTTGTATTTGCAACAGTTTTTCAACACTTTTTTACAGCTTGCATCTTATTTTCTGTAGTTTTGATCTTTTCATTCCTTTTTTTAATATAATTTTTTGGGGGGCTTTTCTGGCCTTTATTGACAGGACAGCTTGAAGACAGGAAAGGGGAGAGAGAGGGGGGATGGCATGCAGCAAAGGGCCGCAGGTCAGTCTCAAACCCACGGCCGATGCCAAGGACACAGCCTCCATGGTGCGCACACTGTCCTGGGTGAGCTAGAGGTCGCCGTGATCTGTAATGATAACATGGTGAAAGAAGTATTCAGATCTTTTGCTTAAGCAAAAGCAACGATATATTCTATTGATTATATTTTGTATTCATATTTTGAATCTGTAAAGTAACTACATGTATGAAATACATAATAAAAGTACAACATTTCCCTCCTGAAATGTAGTGCAGTTGAAGTATGAAGTAACATAAAATGGGATTACTCTAGTAAAGTAACGGCTGTGTCTGTTCTAATTTTTATTTTATTTTTTCACTTCGTTGTATATCTTTCTGCTTCTGTGTTGTGTTGTGTCTTGTGCTAAGTTCTGTGTTGTGCTAAGTTTTGTTTTGCTTATGTTGACTTCCTTTTTGTTTCTTTATTTTAAAAATCCTTTTTTTAACATCGAGGGCAGGGGACTACAGATGAAAAATAGCCTTTTGGCTAATTCTGGCTTTTTTAACCCATTGGAAATCATGTGTTTTATTAATTTGCACTGTCCCCTTTCATAAAATAAACTGAAGTACGAGTACAGTACTTACAGTAGTGACATTGTACCACTGAACATTGTTTTCACCAAGTTAGTTGTGTATGTGGTAAACTGGGTAAAAACACGAGCAGTCAGAACTTTACTTGTTGTAATTGTGTGTGTTTTTTTTTTAAGTTAATATTAAAGTGAATATTCTTAAATAGGGTTGGGTATCGTTTGGTTTTTTCCCCGATACCGGTGCTAAAACAATACTTTTAAAAAGATTTTTAAAAAATATGAATATATTTAAAAAAAGAAAAAAGGAGCACAAAATGACAGTCAGCGACATTTAAGAACGGCTTGTTTATTGCTAAGGCCATATGGTCAAAATTAAATGATTTATTAAAAATGTAATAACAATAACTTATAACAATAACTTATTTCACCGGTAAACTGCTGGTAAACGACAAAAACAACCACTAGATGGAAAAAGGGTATTTTACAATAACTTTGAATGAACCATGAGGCTGGCGAGGCGAGTTTCAAGTGAACGTTTTTCTGACAGCGGCAGCTGCAGACTGTTACGTCCCGCTGTTGGAAGCCTCTACAGTGAAATACAGTTACACCGTTTAACGTTAGCCGTCAGCATTTTAACCGTGTTTAATCCAGCTGCTAGCTAAAGGTAGGCTAACGTTACCTGCTGCCAAGTATAGTGTTAACTAGCGTTACGTGCAGCGATGCTTTTGTGGCCTCCAACGTCCGTTTCGGAGCATCAGAGGGCAGCGCTGGCATTTCAGTAGCACCGAAATGAGGCACCGAAATCCGCGTTACTATTCAGTCCGGTAGATACCGGTTGTTAAGGCACCCAACCCTATTCTTAAAGTACTTCTTTTCGTCAGAATTGCATTCAGACTGGCAGCAAATGCAGGTTTGTGTCCATCACTTTTAGACTCTTTACTTCTCTGTTTGCTGGGCTTCACTCTGAATCGCAGCACATGGCGTTACGTTGTCACAACTGAGGCCTGTCCTCATGTGCAGTCAGCTTATCATGGCTGGTAGTTTAATCCTATCTGTGTACTTATTTTCCTCCTTAATTCAAGTATGTGGATCATGCCTGTTGGGAATCACTGCATGAGATAATCTGTATAAACTGTTGGCTGGTTTACAGCCTCTCTGATCGTCTGGCTGCTTGCCGCCCTGTTGGACTTAAGCCTAGTGAATCCACTGTGTTTCCAGATCTTACTTTGTTAATTCAATGTTATTATAACTCGTAAAAATGATGGAAGAAACAATGACAGTAAGACCCAACATGTCATCAAACTAAATAACAACACTAAGGCGACCCTGATGAGCATTTAGAGTTTGTCTTATCTCCATTATAACGGCTGGACAGCTGTACAACTACTTTAATTACATTTACTTTAGTACTTAAGAACTTACTTTGCTTGAGGATATCAGGCCGTCATTGTAAGACAGGCCATCATTGTAAATTGGAACCTGTTCTTAAAGGGTAACTACCGTTTTTTTCCACCTGGACCCTATATTCCTAAGTTTTTGTGTCTAGGTGACTGATGGGAACAACAATCTTTGATATTGGTCCAGTATTGCGGCGAAAGAAGCTACAATGTAAGTTAATGGAGCAATTGTCCAGCTTGTATTTACCTTCACAAAAGTGCTTGTTTTGCCGCTGACAGACTCAGATTAATATTCTAAGTGTCTGACAACATTATGGAAAGGATCCCTTCCTCTTTGAGACCTTTCTATTTAATCAGAAACAACTCTGAAATTGCTAGCGCTAAACCCACCAGACTCCATTTAAAAAAAGCAATACTTTAGCGTGTATAGAGCCAACATGTTTTCACATGTAAATCAGTAAACTGTGTTTATTTCAACCCAAACTAGAGTTGTGATGGTTGGAAAAGTGGAAAGACGACCCAAAACAGCTTTTCATAGTTTTATTTTGTCTCTGTCGACTTTGAATGAAGTGTATTTTACGATGCTAAAATAACTGTTTATTTACAGTCTGGTGGGTTTAGTGAACGCAATTTCGCGGATGTTTTTATGTTTAAAAAAAGGATCTTACTCTTTAACAGAAAAGTCGACCTCCTTAGAAATCCTTTCCATGATGTTGTCAGACACTTAGAATATTAATCTGAGCCTGTCAACGGCAAAACGAGCACTTTTGTGAAGGTAAATACAAGTTTTGCTGCTGCCGACTGCAGTACTGGACCAATGTCAAAGATTGTTGTTCCCATCAGTCACTTAGACACAAAAATAGGGTTTCCAGGTTGAAAAAAAACCCGGTAGTTACCCTTTAATGACTTTCCTGGAAAAAGTAAAG